>NC_057797.1:148787134-148850248 GCF_018294505.1 Triticum aestivum
GGGCGGGCGCCCGCTGCGCCATATCGGGCGGAGCCCGACGCCCGCTACCACCCGAAACTCTATGGCCCCTCTAGTCCACAGACATGGGGGGCCTAGCCCCAGAACGTTATTAAAAAAAGAATTAAAAATAAATAAATAAAAATAATTCAAATATTAATTAATTAATTAAGTAAATTAATTAATCCTGATTAGATTTGCCTAATTAACTAAATAATTAACTTAATGAATTCTTTTTAAAATTAACTAATTAAGATTAATTAACGTAATAAGTATTTAATCTAATTAACTTAACAGTCCCTGACAGGTGGGACCCACCGGTCAGGTTGACCAGGTCAACGTTAACTGCTGACGTCATGATGATGTCGGCAAACACTATTCTGGATAATGTTTATTTAAAAGAATTAAATAAATTCTAAAAATGGTTAAAATCTTTTAAAATTAATATAAAATAAACTGTAGCTCGGATGGGAAAACTTTGTACATGAAAGTTGCTCAGAACGACGAGACAAATCCGGATACGCAGCCCGTTCGTCCGCGACGCATCCCTAGCATAGCAAACACGCAACTTTCCCCCTCCAATTCATCTGTCCGAAAACACGAAACACCTGGGATATTTTCCCGGATGTTTCCCCCCTTCGCCAGTATCACCTCCTATTGCGTTAGGGCACACTTAGCGCCGTACCTGTCATGTCATGCATCGATATGCATATGTTTGCATTGTATTCCTTGTTTCTTCCCCCTCTTCTCTCCGGTAGACTACGAGACTGACGCCGCTGCTGGTACCCCGATCGACTACGTTGTTGACGACCCTTACTTGCCAGAGCAACCAGGCAAGCCCCCTCCCCTTGATCACCAGATATCACCTATTCTTCTCTCTATTGCTTGCATTAGAGTAGTGTAGCATGATAGTGCTTTCCGTTAATCCTATTCTGATGCCTAGCCTGTCATTGTTGCTACAGTTGTTGATACCTTACCTGCAATCCTAAATGCTTAGTATAGGATGCTAGTTTATCATCAGTGGCCCTACATTCTTATCAGTCTGCCATGCTATACTATCCGGCCGTGATCACGTGGATGTTGATCACGGGTATATACTATACATAATACACATGATATATGTTGTGACTAAAGTCAGGTCGGCTCGTTGAGTACCTGCGGTTGATTCATGAATTTGGGGCTAAAAGGACATACTTTCCCAACGGCCCTTTGTGTGGATCTTTGTGGCGGAGCGACAGGGCAGGTTGAGACCACCCAGGAGAGAGGTGGGCCTGGCCCTGGTCAGTGTTCACGGTTACTTCAAGATAACACGCTTAACGAGATCTTGGTATTTCATCTGAGTCTAGACACTGGCCTATACACACTAACCAACTATGCGGGAACAGTTATGGGCACTCGATGTCGTGGTATCAGCCGAAGCCTTCGTGACGTCAGCGACTGAGCAGCGCGCACCGGGTTGGACCGCGTAACGCAACTTCCTTTGTAATGGAGGTTGCTAGGTCTGCTCACCGGCCGCGTACGCTACGTGCGGGTGTGCAATGGGCGATGGGCCCAGACCCCTGTGCCATAGGATTTAGACCGGCGTGCTGACCTCTTTGTTGTGCCTAGGTGGGGCTGCGACGTGTTGATCTTTCAAGGCCGGTCATGACCCAGAAAAGTGTGTCCGGACAAAGGGGATCATGCGTGTTGGGAAATGTGGTGCACCCCTGCAAGGAGGATTATCTATTCGAATAGCCGTGTCCCTCGGTAAAAGGACGACCCGGAGTTGTACCTTGACCTTATGACAACTAGAACCGGATACTTAATAAAACACACCCTTCCAAGTGCCAGATACAACCGGTGATCGCTCTCTCACAGGGAAATGAGGGGAGGATCGCCGGGTAGTATTATGCTATGCGATGATACTTGGTGAACTTACCACCTACTCTCTTCTTCTGCTGCAAGATGGAGGCTGCCAGAAGCGTAGTCTTCAATAGGACTAGCTATCCCCCTCTTATTCCAGCTTTCTGCAGTTCAGTCCACATATGCTACCCTTTTCCTTTTGATACCAATGCATACATATGTAGTGTAGCTCTTTGCTTGCGAGTACTTTGGATGAGTACTCACGGCTGATTTGCTCCCCCCTTTCCCCCTTTTCGATACCCGATTGTTGTGACCAGACGTTGGAGTCCAGGAGACTGATGCCACTGTCGATGATGACTACTACAACTCGGGAGGTGCCTACTAGTACGTGCAAGCCGCTGACGACGACCAGGAGTAGCTTAGGAGGATCCCAGGCAGGAGGCCTACGCCTCTTTCAATCTGTATCCCAGTTTGTGCTAGCCTTCTTAAGGCAAACTTGTTTATCTTTTGTCTGTACTCAGATATTGTTGCTTCCGCTGACTCGTCTGTGATCGAGCTCTTGTATTCGAGCCCTTGAGGCCCCTGGCTTGTAATATGATGCTTGTATGACTTATTTTATTTGTAGAGCTATGTTGTGATATCTTCTCGTGAGACCCTGATCTTGATCGTACACGTTTGCGTGTATGATTAGTGTACGGTCAAATCGGAGGCGTCACAAGTTGGTATCAGAGCCGACTGCCTGTAGGAATCCGCCTTCCACACTCCTTCGCCAAAGTCGAGTCTAGACATTGCAAAACTTTTTATTAACATGGTTGTGTATCTTACGGGCCCACGTCGCCATTTGGGTGGTATTAGGATCTTTTACTCCTCGATCCTTACTCTAGGACTCTGAACTCTCCTTTACTTGGGTTAAACAAATTTACTAACTCTAACATTAGGATCCCATGACCACGTTCACCCCAAAGTTGGATAAGCCCTAGCTATTCCTTAGAGTAGTATATTGAACATTATCCACACTATCATTTGACTCCTTTGAAACATCTTTGTTTTTAGATGGAACCCACGAGACAGGTCGTGCGCCACACGACGGCCATTGGTGCCTCCGGATCACCTGCTGTGTTGGTTGAGATGATGACCTATCTGGGTAATCACTAGCACCCTGAGTACACCGTCTACAAGGAGTACCAGGACTTTAACTAGGAGCAGTACCGTGCCATCGTCCACCTCTACTCTCAGGAGTATGACTCCACTACCGTGCTGCACACTGCTCATGGTGTTGGAGTGACTATCGACATGGCAGTCCAAAATGCTGCTTATGCTGCTCTGACACGTCTTCGTGGAGAGTATCGGGAGTTGGACACCTCCCCTTTCAGGCACATTGCTATCGCATCTGATGTTGGTGCGGAGGGGTACTACACTTCTGTCTACTCCACTGTCACCTGAACCTAGTTCTACATGCTGATGGGCTGGATAGAGCTAACCGAGCTCTTTGCCATGAGTTATACACCACCCGTCAGCACGTTTACCGTGCTCTGACACTATTGCGCCTCTTTGTCCGATCTGGTGATCTGTCGTGTTCTGTGATCTACTCTGCCAGGACCGTGATGCCCCAGGGTGTCGGCTGGCCAGATATGGGAGGCTACTCTCCCGCACTTGGTCCTATTCTGCCTCCTGCGCGTCGGGTTCTGCACCAGAGTATCCGCGGACCCCAGGCTACTGACGTGGAGTACTTCCTGTCGCGACACTACCAGCTGTCAGGCTACACCTACCTCCACAGTTCCTCCTGGGACTGACGTAGGCTTGCCTGTAAGTGTTAGATGCATTCGCCGCGAGCCTGCGTGCCGCCTATGATGTCTTTAGCCTATGTACCGAACTCTATGCATGATCCCTTTTGTAAGATATGCAAACTACTATGTAGTATCTATCGTGTTCCTTTCATTATGCATGCATCATCGTGAATGATGCTTGTCTTTGCAAATTTCTCAATGCTGAATTACCCCTGTTATATTTTAGCAGGATGGTTAGACCAGGTGGTCATGGTCGTGGTGGCCATCCCCCACCACCGCATGTGTACATGGCTGGTATGATGCAACAGTTCGAGCTGAATCGCCAGTTCATGGAGAATATTATGGCTCAATTTCCTTGCCCCAATATGAACCAGCAGCCAGCCCAAGTGACTCTGCAGGATTTCATGCGCCTTAACCCAACTGTGTACTGCAGCTCAACTCAGCCTCTGGATGCTGATGACTGGCTCCATGACGTCACCTATGAGATGGAGTGTGCTGATGTGGCCCCTGCCAGCTATGTCACCTTTGCTTCCTTCTTCTTGAAGGGACCCGCTACTCAATGATGGGACAGCCATAGGCGTACTCTGCCGGTTGGAACAATCATCACCTGGCCAGATTTCCAAGCCGCTTTTCGTGCCCGCTTCATTCCTCACGGAGTCATGGACCGAAAGAAGCGTGAGTTCCACAGCCTCACCCAGGGCAAGAAAACTGTCGAAGCTTATTAGTGGGAGTTTCTGGATTTATCCCGCTATGCTGAAGAAGACATTGCAACTGATGCATGCAGACATGAGAAGTTCCATGATGGCCTTCAAGCTGACATCAAGCTCGCACTTCTAGTGCATGACTTTGCTGATTTCGCCACGTTGGTGAACAAGGCCATCAATGTCGAAACTAGTCTGCAAGAACACCAGAGCTCTCATAGGCGCAACCGTGACATGGGCTCATCTTCGGGCCCGTCCTCGCAGAAGCGAGGATATGGATTCCCAACAGTATGTACTAGCCAACTGCACCTACTCCAAGACGGTCCTATGCTGCACCGCGACTGCCTCCCCCACCAACTAGGCAGCCAAGACTTCCATCTCCACCACCACGAGCTCCTGTTCCCACTCCCAATAATGGTCTGTGCTACAAGTGTGGTCAACCAGGTCACCTCACTAGGAACTGCTTTCAGAACCAGAATCAACTGGCCCTTCCCACAGCTGGTCGTGGAAACAACCATCCCCGCAACACCAATGCCAGGTCTTATAGTCGTGTTCATGCCAACCACGTTGATCTCAATGAAGCTCAAGACCATCCTGCTACTGTGATGGGTACACTCCTCATAAATTCAGTACCTCCATCTGTTTTATTTGATCCAGGGGCATCACATTCATTCATGTCAGAAGATTTTGCATACAAGCATGACATTAGATGTGAGGAGATGAACACTTCGGTAGTGGTAAAAAAAACCCATGGGACAATGTCAAACCTCCATGGTTGGCATCGACGTCCCTGTGGAAATCGGAGGGCTAGAATTCTTTTCCTCTCCCATTATCTTGAAGTCGTCTAACATCGACCTCATTCTGGGATGGATTGGTTGAAAGCGCATACTGCTTCTATAGTTTGCGCCACTAATACCGTCCATCTGATACACCCTTCTGATGAAATAATTACTTACTAGGCTCATCTGGTTTAGAATGCCGAGGCACGGCTTTATGCCTTGAATGCATTAAACGCTACAACACACGGCATTGAAAATATTCCCGTCGTTCGTGAATTCCAAGACGTCTTTCCTGAAGAACTTCTAGGGATTCCGCCTACTAGAGCTGTCGAATTCATCATCGACTTGAAACGAGGCACCACCCCGATAGCCAAGCAGCCCTAAAAGATGCCGCCGCATGAACTCATTGAGCTTAAGGAGGAAATTGACAAATCTCTTAGCAAAGGTTTCATTCGCCCTAGTTGCTCTCCTTGGGGAGCACCTTCTCTCTTTGGTAAGAAGAAGGATGGGACGAACCGATTAGTCAAAGACTATCGTCCTATTAACCAAGCCACTATTCAGAATAAATATCCCCTCCCTCGGATCAATGATCTTTATGATCAACTGGCTGGTTCATCAGTGTTCTCCAAACTCGACTTGAGGTTGGGTTACCACCAGATCCGTGTTCGTTAAGAGGATATCCCAAAGACCTCCTTTGTGACTCGGTATGGATCATACGAGTACACCGTCATGTCATTCGGCTTAAGGAATGCTCCTTCCACCTTCTCTTGTCTGATGAACTATATATTCATGGATTACCTCGACAAGTTTGTCGTGGTTTATCTGGATGATATCCTTGTATTTTACAAGAACAAAGAAGAACATGCTGAACATCTTTGTCTTGTTTTGGAAAAGCTTCGAGAGCATCAACTCTACGCTAAGTATTCCAAGTGTGAATTCTGGCTTCCCGAAGTAACCTATCTCGGGCATGTCATCTCCAAGGGTGGTATTGCTGTCAACCCTGAACGAGTTCAGGCTATTCTCAATTGGACTCCTCCGAAGAATGTCAAGCAAGTCCGAAGTTTTCTCGGTCTCGCCAGCTATTGTCATTGATTCGTCGAGAACTTCTCCAAGATTGCCAGGCCTCTGACTAACCTGTTGCATAAGGGTGTCAAGTTCCAATGGACAGACAAATGTCAGGAAAGTTTCCAGGCACTCAAAGACAAGTTGACTTCTGCCCCAGTGCTTGCTCCACCTGAATCTAAGAAGGATTTCGTCATTTACTGCGACGCTTTCTCGTCAAGGATTAGGATGTGTCCTAATGCAAGGGCACAGAGTGATTGCTTATGCCTCTCGTCAACTGCGCCCTCATGAAGAATACTACCCAGTTCATAACGTCGAGTTTGTTGTTGTCATTCATGCACTAAAGTAGTGGCGACATTACCTTCTCGGTAATCATTGTGAGATGTTCACCGACCACCAAAGTCTGAAGTATTTGTTTACTCAGCCAGACCCGGACGTCCGACAACAGAGATGGATGGAGACTGTTGCAGACTTTGACGTGGGTATATCCTATACCCCAGGCAAGGCTAATGTAATGGCTGATGCCTTGAGCCGCAAGTC
Source organism: Triticum aestivum (assembly GCF_018294505.1). Lineage (NCBI taxonomy): Eukaryota > Viridiplantae > Streptophyta > Magnoliopsida > Poales > Poaceae > Triticum > Triticum aestivum. Next base: position 148,793,843 of record NC_057797.1, read on the forward strand.
TTACTGTAACCACCTCCAGATTCAAAAAGTTCAGTCCTTGCTTGTCGAAGAATTTAGAAAGCTGAACCTTCATATTGTTCCTCCTGGTGCACTCGCTCCCCCTCCCCTAGAGTTTGAAAAGATGAATTTTCGTGTTGTTACTAAGGGTTCTCTAAATACCCTGGCTGTCATACCAGATCTCGTAGACGGTATAAAGACTATTCAAGGTTATGACTCTGAAGTCCAGAAGGTTACGCGCCATCTCATAGAAGGAAAGCCCTCATTGTTCACTATCGCTGATGATGGAGCCTTGTACTTCAAAGGCCGCCTAGTGATACCATGTTCGAGGGAAAACCTGGATCAGACTAAAAAGGTTATGAAAGAAGCTCATGATACGCCTTTGTCTATTCATCCTGGTAGTACAAATATGTACCAAGACATCCGTCAGAGATTCTGGTGGTCTAATATGAAGCAAGACATTGCTCGTTATGTTGCTGAGTGTGACGTTTGTTGTCGTATCAAGGCGGAGCATCAAAGGCATGCTGGAACTCTGCAACCTATCTCTATTCCTGAATGGAACTGGGACCATGTTGAAATGGACTTCGTCACTGGGTTTCCCAAATCACAGAAAGGTAATGATGCTATTCTTGTCGTCATTGACCGGCTTTCTAAAGTTGCACATTTTCTGGCTGTCAAAGAAACAACCACTGCTAGTCAGCTTGCAGCTCTCTACATGTCCAGAATTGTTTCACTTCACGGTATTCCACTGGTTATCAGTTCAGACCGTGGCAGCTTGTTCACTTCAAGATTCTGGGCAAGTTTTCAAGAAGCTATGGGAACTCATCTGTCGTTCAGTACTGCGTTTCATCCTCAGTCGCAAGGACAAGTTGAACGTGTCAACCAAGTTCTCGAAGACATGCTTCGAGCTTGTGTAATTTTCTTCGGCAAGAAATGGGAGGAATCTCTTCTGTATGCTGAGTTCTCTTATAATAATAGCTATCAAGCTAGTCTGAAGATGGCCCCCTTCGAAGTGTTATATGGATGAAAGTGTCGAACCCCTCTAAACTGGTCAGAAACTGGGGAACGTCCACTCTTCGGTCCGGATATCATCCAACATGCCGAAGAACAAGTCCGCATTATTCGTGAGAATCTCAAGACTGCTTAGTCATGTCAGAAAAGTCAGTATGACCATCATCATAAAGACATGGTCTATCAACCTGGCGAAAAGGCTTATCTTCGAGTTACACCAATGAAGGGTGCTCACCGCTTCGGGATTAAGGGAAAGCTAGCTCCTCGCTATATTGGCCCATTCACTATTCTCGAAAGGCGTGGAAAAGTGGCATATCAACTGGAGCTTCCGCCAAACCTTTCTCAGGTTCACAATGTGTTCCACGTGTCACAGCTCCACCGTTGCTTTAAGGACCCAATCCAAGCAGTGGATCATGAAGTGCTCGAATTGCAACAGGACCTCTCCTATAAAGAGCATCTGGTCCGCATTCTCGACCAAGCTGAATGCCGCACACATCAAAAAGCGATCAAGTTCCTTAAGGTCCAGTGGTCGCATCACTCTGAAGATGAAGCCACTTGGGAACGCGAGGACCGCCTGCGTGGTGAATACCCCGCACTGTTTCCTTCTACCTCCTAAAATCTCGGGATGAGATTTCTTGTAGTGGAGGAGTTTTATAACGCCCGGATGATTAGGCTACAGTAAATCTATGCTAAATATGCCACGTCACCTGGGTCACTGTTTAATCTCGCGTCGGTTCGAAACTTTTCAAATTCAAAAATTTAAATAATGTCAAACATCAAACTTTTCAAAAGTTAAAACAAAAATGTTTGGGAGGTGCCATATTTTGCATATGTAAATATGGTGTAAAAAAACTCATTTTTAGAAAATGCCTAAATAGTTTAAATTGGAATAAAACAGAAAAGAAAATAAGTAAAAAGAAAAGAAAACACAAAAACAGAAAAGAAAACTAAAACAAGAAGGAAAAGAACCCCCCGGGCTCCGGCCCAGCAGGCCATCAACCCCACTGGGCCAACCCACCAGGCCTGGCCGGCCACCCCTTATCCACTCACCCCCCGGAAACCCTATCCCACCGACACCCCCACTCGCCCACTAGATCGCCTCTCCCCCTCCCCCTCTCCTCTCGATCCAATCTGGATCAGGGAGGAGCCCGATCCCTTCGCCGTCCATCGCCGCCAGGAACGTCGCCCGTCACCGCGTCGTCATCGTCTCCATCTCCTCCCCGCGCCCCACTGCCATGATCCCTGCACCCACCGTGAGCCGCCACCCTCTCCCCGTGTTGCGCTCCCTATCCCGACGCACTGCAACCCCACGCACATCGCACCGTGGCCGCACTCAGGTGAGCCCACGGGTTGCCTGGCCTGGCCTCTGTCGCCCGCGCACGTTGCTTCCCCCATGAGCCCCGCGCCGACCACACCCGGCGCCGCCGCTCACCGCACCGCCCGGGGCCACGCCTCCCCCCGGGATGCTCTCTGCCGCCCGTCGCAGTCGCCGCTTGCGCCTTGCTCCCACTACCCGCGTCGCTGCTCGCCGAGGCCATCGGCCCGCGCGGCCATAACCTCGCCCACCGCCTGCCTCTGCTCGTCGGCCGGCGTCCGCTGCTACCGGCCCGCGCCCGCGAACCCCTTGCTCCCCTATCACTTCTCACCGCACCGCACTGCACAACGCACCACCGCGCGCGCACGCGCCCGGACTGCCACACCTCCCGCCGCGGCGCCCCTTCCCGTCGAACAGCCCCTACAGCCCATGGCCGCGCTTGCGCGCGCCACTGTGCCGGACCCGGACCTCCCTGCCGCTGGACCCCATGGCCGCCACCTCTCACGCACCCGCGCCCTCACCACTGCTCGCCTGTGCCATTCGTCCGCTTCGGCCGGGCCCTTACCTGCGCGCGTCCAGCAGCCGTTGCCCCACAGTCGCCGCACCGCCTCACCGCCTGCGTCGCGCCGCTCCCCTCGTCGCCTTGTGACATCACCGCCCGCCAGCGAGCGCACGCCCCTGGCTCGCCGAGCCTCCCCCCGTTGGCCGTGCCGGTGGCAGCGGGCGGGCGCCCGCTGCGCCATATCGGGCGGCGCCCGACGCCCGAACCGCTATGGCCCCTCTGGGCCACAGACATGTGGGGCCTAGTCCCAGAACATTATTAAAAAAAGAATTAAAAAAATTAAATAAAAACAATTAAAATATTAATTAATTAACTTAATTAATCCTGATTAGATTAGCCTAATTAACTTAATTAATCTGTTTAAAATTAACTAATTAAGATTAATTAATCTAATAACTATTTAATTTGATTAACTAAATAGTCCCTGACAGGTGGGACCCACTTGTCGGGTTGACCAGGTCAACGTTGACTGCTGACGTCATGATGACGTCGGCAAACACTATTCTGGATAATGTTTATTTAAAATAATTAAATAAATTCTAAAAATGGTTAAAATCTTTTAAAATTAATATAAAATAATCGTAGCTCGCATGGAAAAACTTTGTACATGAAAGTTGCTCAGAACGACGAGACGCATCTGGATACGAAGCCCGTTCGTCCTCCACGCACCTAGCATAGCAAACATGCAACTTTCCCCCTCCAATTCATCTATCCGAAAATGTGAATCACCGGGGATATTTTGCCGGATGTTTCCCCCCTTCGCCGGTATCACCTCCTACTGCGTTAGGGCACACTTAGCACCGTTACCTGTCATGTCATGCATCGATATGCATATGTTTGCATTGTATTCATTGTTTCTTCCCCCTCTTCTCTTTGGTAGACTACGAGACTGACGCCGCTGCTGGTACCCCGATCGACTACGTTGTTGACGACCCTTACTTGCCAGAGCAACCAGGCAAGCCCCCCTTGATCACCAGATATCGCCTATTCTTCTCTCTATTGCTTGCATTAGAGTAATGTAGCATGGTACTGCTTTCCGTTAATCCTATTCCGATGCCTAGCCTGTCATTGTTGCTATAGTTGTTGATACCTTACCTGCAATCCTAAATGCTTAGTACAGGATGCTAGTTTATCATCAGTGGCCCTACATTCTTATCAGTCTGCCATGTTATACTATCGGGTCGTGATCACGTCGGGTGTTGATCACGGGTATATACTATACATAATACACATGATATATGTTGTGACTAAAGTCGGGTCGGCTCGTTGAGTACCCGTGGTTGATTCACGAATTGGGGGCTGAAAGGACATACTTTCCCAACGGCCCTCTGTGTGGATCTTTGTGGCGGAGCGACAGGGCAGGTTGAGACCACCCAGGAGAGAGGTGGGCCCGGCCCTGGTCGGCGTTCGCGGTTACTTCAAGATAACACGCTTAATGAGATCTTGGTATTTGATCTGAGTCTGGACACTGGCCTATACGCACTAACCAACTACGCGGGAACAGTTATGGGCACTAGATGTCGTGGTATCAGCCGAAGCCTTCGTGACGTCAGCGACTGAGCGGCGCGCTCCGGGTAGGACCGTGTAATGCAACTTCCTTTGTAATGGAGGTTGCTAGGTCTGCTCACTGGCCGCGTACGCAACGTGCAGGTGTGCAATGGGCGATGGGCCTAGACCCCTGCGCCATAGGATTTAGACCGGCGTGCTGACCTCTCTGTTGTGCCTAGGTGGGGCTGCGAGGTGTTGATCTTTCGAGGCCGGGCATGACCTAGAAAAGTGTGTCCGGACAAAGGGGATCGAGCGTGTTGGGAAATGTGGTGCACCCCTGAAGGTAAGATTATCTATTTGAATAGTTGTGTCCCTTGGTACAAGTATGACCCGGATTTGTACCTTTACCTTATGACAACTAGAACCGGATACTTAATAAAACACACCCTTCCAAGTGCCAGATACAACCGGTGATCGCTCTCTCATAGGGCGACGAGGGGAGGTTCTCCTGGTAGGATTATGCTATGCGATGATACTTGGTGAACTTACCATCTACTCTCTTCTTCTGCTGCAAGATGGAGGCTGCCAGAAGCGTGGTCTTCGATAGGACTAGATATCCCCCTCTTATTCCGGCTTTCTGCAGTTCAGTCCACATATGCTACCCTTTTCCTTTTGATACCAATGCATACATATGTAGTGCTCTTTGCTTGTGAGTACTTTGGATGAGTACTCACGGTTGCTTTGCTCCCCCTATTCCCCTTTTCGATACCCGATTGTTGCGACCAGACATTGGAGTCCAGGAGCCAGGCGCCATTGTCGATGACGACTGCTACTACTCGGGAGGTGCCTACTACTACGTGCAGGCTGCTGACGACGACCAGGAGTAGCTTAGGTGGATCCCAGGCAGGAGGCATGCGCCTCTTTCGATCTGTATCCCAGTTTGTGCTAGCCTTCTTAAGGCAAACTTGTTTATCTTATGTCTGTACTCAGATATTGTTGCTTCCGCTGACTCGTCTATGATCGAGCTCTTTTATTCGAGCCCTTGAGGCCCCTGGCTTGTAATATGATGCTTGTATGACTTATTTTATTTATAGAGTTGTGTTGTGATATCTTCCCATGAGACCCTGATCGTGATCGTACACGTTTGCGTGTATGATTAGTGTACGGTCAAATTGGGGGCGTCACACCCGAGGCCCGTGTACCTCTTCGCCCACCTAGACTACATATACTCTTCTCCCGTCTACGTTTTAGGGTTAGCATTGGTTTAGCTCATATGTGAGATAGAGCTTTTCTCATCCATTACGGATCTAGTCCACGAGAGAGACCGCGGCCCCTCTATGGAGAAGATCCCCTTGGATTCAAGACCCCTTCTTGGCTGGCCCCATCAAGACCTCCTTTGGAGAAGACCGGTTACCCTTTGTATAGTCCCTTGTTGACATTGGATCTTGTATCTCCTTTTGTGTTCATGGATCTAGCACATGTGTGATCATACTTGTTGGTTTGAGTGTTTCTCTTGTGTCCCCCTTTGCGATTTCCCCTTGTGTTTCCCCTCTTGTTCTTCGTGTTCTTCGCGGGATCCGCTCCTTTCGTGAAAGATCGGCCATCTAGGGTTCCACCCTACATCACCTCTTCACCAACGTATTCGACTATGACTCTTGTTATCATAGGCCTCCGGTACATTACATAAGCCGAGGCTAGGCTAGTCGATAGATGATTATGACATTATTCATCATACCCTTAGGTTTTAGACCACAACATATGATCCCGAGGTAGATCAACTCTATACTTGATACTCCATCAATATAAACACGAGCAGGATGTAGGGTTTTACCTCCATCAAGAGGGCCCGAACCTGGGTAAAACATTGTCTCCTTCATTCCTATTACCATTGATTTGAGAATCCACAGCTCGGGAGCCCCTACCCCAAGATCTGCCGGTTTTGACACCGACACTCACAGCTACGTTCGCATGCCCTTTGCCTTGCCGAACATGGCTGCCACCTTCCAGCGTCGCCTGTGAAGCATCATGGCTGCTCAGGAGGCCAGGTACCACGCGGTCCTGGCGGAGGTAGTGATGATCCCTAGCGATCCTCCCGAGCCTCCAGAGCCTCCCGAGGTCCAAGACCAAGGTGGCTCATGAGGAGCAACGTCTTCAGGGCGCATCTTCAGCTACTTTGACATCCCTCCAGCAGCAGCACCAGGTGACATTTTCTAGTTTATTCAGTTGGGGCCCCCCTCGGGCTGCATCATCCCAATGTCGCATGGGCTTGTCCCTGCGGCGCCTATCCTTTTTGCATCTTTAGTTTACCTTGTTGGGGGCGCCCCTCGGGCTGCATTATCCCCAAGTCACGTGGGTCCGTCCCTGCGGCATGTATCGTTCTTGCATCTATCTGGACTAGCTTTACCTCCTTCCATGAGTCACTTTAAGATTATTATATACCTGTCTGGTACTTCGATACCATGAGCGTCGTACGCCCTTGCAAACCCACCCACGACCGCCTCATGATTAAGGACGGGCATGACGTCTGTGCTCGGGTCCGTCCCTGCATCATCGATAAACCTAACACTACAAAAAAATACACTTCTATGATGATACGTCTTTGTCACAGTAGGTCGCGTTTTCTGTCATGCATGTACATCCATGACAAATTTATGACAAAATCAAGATAATCATACTTGTGCTATCGTAGAAGTGTTCCATGACATTGCCAAAATTATCATCACGGATGTGTCCACTTCCATGACGATAAACCGTGTGTCACAGAAGTGCTTTCGTCAAGGGTGACCGACACGTGGCATCCACCGTAACGGAATGCCGTTAAGCTATCGGGTCGGATTTTGGATCCGATAACCCGTTAACAGCCACGACCAATCCCGATTTTCCACGTGTAAAATTCTCATTGGCTGACGGATCCGCGCGTCAGCTCCGCGTTAGCATAGGTGTCACTCATCCAACGGTCGAGATGGGCCTATGATATGTTGACACGTGGACCGGCCCAAAAGTGGCCCACAAAGTTTAAATGGGTCGGCCCAATCGAAGGCCCATAAGATTTAGCAGACCATAATGGGCCGGTCCAGCTAAAGGCCCACAAAATTTAGCGGACCATAATGGGCCGGCCCAGCTAAAGGCCCACATGATTTTGCAGACCATAATGGGCTGGCCCAGCTAAAGGCCCACAAGATTTTGCGGACCACAATGGGCCGGCCCAGCTAAAGGCCCATAAGATTCTACAGACGATAAATGGGTCGGCCCAGCTAAAGGCCCAACATTCTCTGTCAAATTGGCCCGTCAACGGCCTGTCCTAAACTTGTCATCAACGTGGCCCATGGTCACTTCTGGCCCGTTAATAGTCCGCTAAGTAATTGGGCCGAATTACGGCCCGGTGTATTTCCGGCCTGTTAAAGGTCCGACTTCATTTGGGCCCATTTACAGGCCATCAAAACTTTCGGCCCATAAACGACCATGAAGGATTTGGGTCATATTCGGCCATGTCTGACATTCAGCCTGTTAGAGGCCCACTATAGCTTTGGGCCACTTTCGGCATGTTGTCATTTTCGGCCTATTAACGCCGGACGTAAACCATGGGCCATATGTGGCCCAACGTCATATCGGGCCCATTAATGGCCCATATAAAAATGACGATAATCTAGCCTGAACAAAGTTCCGGCCTGTTAAAGGCCCGTGTATTAGGTCGGCGCATTTACGGCCCATCCGAATTTCGGCCTGTCAAAGATCCGCATTGTAAATGGGCCACCATTTCGCCCTGCTAAGTCCAGTGGGTTATTTGGCACAATCAGGGCCCAATCTCACTTTCGGTCTATTAAAGGCCCATGTTTTTATGGGCTCGAGATATTTGCACCTGTAAACGGCCTATTTTTAGTGAGGGCCCAAATTATGTTTAGGCCTGTTGCACAGGCCTACCAGAAACATATGAAAGCTTATGCTGATTTAGGCCCAGATATTTTTAGTGGGCTACATGCTAATTTCGGCCCGTAATTTTTTTTAGCCCAATTGGAATGGGCCTGACGAATATTGGCATGTTGGGCTCCTATGAAGCTTTCGGCCGAATACATTACTAAGATAAACCTACACTATACAAAAATAGCGTCGTAATTACTCCAGCCTGAGGCAGCATCATAAATGTTGTATCACAACAAAATAAATTCCAACCATACAACAAAAGGCCTGTTGGCATAAAGTTTACAGTCCTTCCAGATAAAAGCGCCATCAGATGTATAGAAGCACAGATCATTTGATCCGAGTGCTAATGTTTCAGGCTGTAGAATCTGATCGAGCAGCACGATCTCCACCTATTTTCCGCCATTACTCTTGAACAACGAAGCGAATGTATGATAGTCTGGTTTCAAAACCATTCATATCTTGACGACATTTCTCAACCACTATTCTTGTTTCTGAAACAACGTCCATTAGGGATTGGACTTGTGTCTGGAGCACAGATATATCACTCTGTCTAGCAGGAAGATTTTGTTGAGTAGGCGATTTGGACGAGGTTACCTTGACAACCAGCCCAGAATTACGCAGGAAGGTGCTTTTTGCACTGTTAGTGGAGAGATACTGACGCACTGCATCAAGAGGTGACATTATGCCTGTAGTACCCTCGTCACCTTCAGGTGGTTGTGGCTGTTCAATCATTTGTTCCATAGCTTCCTGAAATTTTGAACTTGTAGATTAGTGTACCAGATAAGTTACTAATGAGACAAAAACAAACAAAGTAGGTTAAACGTTTATACATAACTTATTTTGGTGAACTACTGTAATACATTAGCATGTATTGTAGTGCCAACTACATAATAAAATCACTTTCGGAACATATGTCCATGTAGCATGCCTACTGTATTGTCTATTTCCTCACATTCGTTGACATCTAAGGATAAAGAGACATGGTTTAAAGTAGGATGAACATAGTATGACATCATTCATATCATGGGCAAACAGATATAAAACAAACAGGCTATTTTATCATTGTGTGAGCACGTGAACATAACAACTAGATTACAGATCAAGACCAAAAGAATATCCTTCATCTCTTTTAAACCATGTAAGGTGAAATGATACGTTAAAACAATTGTGAATAAAAGTGAATAGAGTAACTCACATTGGCTGCAAACCAAGTAGTTAAATGAACACATCACAGTACCAATAAGTTCAAGGCAGGAGGAGTAAAAGGACTTACAACAGCGGCTTGAACTGGTGTGCTCATGCCCTTCATCTTGCTGGTGTGGCAATCCTTGAAGATTTGCACTACATTAGGTTCAGGTTCTTTTTGGTCCGCACAGGCTTTCCTCTGTATTTGGAACAAGTAAATATAGATACGATAATATGGCAAAAAAGAAGAAGGAAGTAGCAGCTATTTACAAGAGCCTCGCAGTGTGCAATATAGCTACGAGATCCTGTTGTCTGTTGGAATTTCACTTTAGAACAGTTGGTTTTATTCTTCAAACAGTTAGACTAGAAGAAGATACACTTGTAAGGCACATACATAAATACAGTTGGGGAACATAGTAATTTCAAAAATTTCCTACGCACACGCAAGATCATGGTGATGCATAGCAACGATAGGGGAGAGTGTGTCCACGTACCCTCGTAGACCGAAAGCGGAAGCGTTAGCACAACGCGGTTGATGTAGTCGTACGTCTTCATGATCCGACCAATCAAGTACCGAACGCACGACACCTCTGAGTTCTACACACGTTCAACTCGATGACGTCCCTCGAACTCCGATGCAGCCGAGTGTTGAGGGAGAGTTTTGTCAGCACGACAGCGTGGTGACGGTGATGATGTTCTACCGACACAGGGCTTTGCCTAAGCACCGCTACGATATGATCGAGGTGGATTATGGTGGAGGGGGCACCGCACACGGCTAAGAGATCAAGAGATCAATTGTTGTGTCTTTGGGGTGCCCCTGCCCCCGTATATAAAGGAGTGGAGGAGAGGGAGGGCCGGCCCTCTCTATGGCGCGCCCTAGGGGAGTCCTACTCCCAACGGGAGTAGGATTCCCCCTTTCCTAGTAGAACTAGGAGCCCTTCCAAGTAGTAGGAGTAGGAGGGAAGGAAAGGGAAGGGAAAAGGAGAAGGAAGGAAGGGGGCGCCCCCTCCCTAGTCCAATTCGGACCAGCCCATGGGGAGGGGTGCGGCCACCCTTTGAGGCCTTTCTCTCCTTTCCCGTATGGCCCATTAAGGCCCAATACGAATTCCCGTAACTCCCAGGTACTCCCGAAAATACCCGAGTCACTCGGAACCTTTCCAATGTTCGAATATAGTCGTCCAATATATCGATCTTTACGTCTTGACAATTTCCAGACTCCTCGTCATGTCCCCGATCTTATCCGGGACTCTGAACTCCTTCGGTACATCAAAACACATAAACTCATAATATAACCGTCATCGAACTTTAAGCGTGTGGACCCTACAGGTTCGAGAACTATGTAGACATGACCGAGACACGTCTCCGGTCAATAACCAATAGCGGAATCCTGGATGCTCATATTGGCTCCTACATATTCTACGAAGATCTTTATCGGTCACACCGCATAACAACATACGTTGTTCCCTTTGTCATCAGTATGTTACTTGCCCGAGATTCGATCGTCGGTATCTCAATACCTAGTTCAATCTTGTTACCGGCAAGTCTCTTTACTCGTTCCGTAATATATCATCCCGCAACTAACTCATTAGTTGCAATGCTTGCAAGGCTTATAGTGATGTGCATTACCGAGTGGGCCCAGAGATACCTCTCCGACAATCGAAGTGACAAATCCTAATCTCGAAATACGCCAACCCAACAAGTACCTTCGGAGACACCTGTAGAGCACCTTTATAATCACCCAGTTACGTTGTGACGTTTGGTGGCACACAAAGTGTTCCTCCGGTAAACGGGAGTTGCATAATCTCATAGTCATAGGAACATGTATAAGTCATGAAGAAAGCAATAGCAACAAACTAAACGATCAAGTGCTAAGCTAACGTAATGGGTCAAGTCAATCACATCATTCTCCTAATGATGTGATCCCGTTAATCAAATGACAACTCATGTCTATGGTTAGGAAACATAACCATCTTTGATCAACGAGCTAGTCAAGTAGAGGCATACTAGTGACACTCTGTTTGTCTATGTATTCACACATGTATTATGTTTCTGGTTAATACAATTCTAGCATGAATAATAAACATTTATCATGATATAAGGAAATAAATAATAACTTTATTATTGCCTCTAGGGCATATTTCCTTCAGTCTCCCACTTGCACTAGAGTCAATAATCTAGTTCACATCGCCATGTGATTTAACATCAATAGTTCACATCACCATGTGATTAACACCCATAGTTCACATCATCATGTGACCAACACCCAAAGGGTTTACTAGAGTCAATAATCTAGTTCACAGCGCTATGTGGTTAATACCCAACGAGTACTAAGGTGTGATCATGTTTTGCTTGTGAGGGAAGTTTAGTCAACGGGTCTGCTACATTTAGATCCGTATGTATTTTGCAAATTTCTATGTCAACAATGCTTTGCACAGAGCTACTCTAGCTAATTGCTCCCACTTTAAATATGTATCCAAATTGAGACTTTGAGTCATCTGGATCAGTGTCAAAACTTGCATCGACGTAACCCTTTACAACGAACCTTTTGTCACCTCCATAATCGAGAAACATATCCTTATTCCACTAACGATAATTTTGACCAATGTCCAGTGATCTACTCCTAGATCACTATTGTACTCCCTTGCCAAACTCAGCACAGGGTATACAATAGGTCTGGTACACAGCATGGCATACTTTATAGAACCTATGGCTAAGGCATAGGGAATGACTTACATTCTCTCTCTATCTTCTACCGTGGTTAGGTTTTGAGCCTTACTCAACTTCACACCTTGTAACACAGGCAAGAACTCCTTCTTTGACTGTTCCATTTTGAACTACTTCAAAATCTTGTCAAGGTATGTACTCATTGAAAAACTTATCAAGCATCTTAATCTATCTCTATAGATCTTGATGCTCAATATGTAAGCAGCTTCACCGAGGTCTTTCTTTGAAAAACTCCTTTCAAACATTCCTTTATGCTTTGCAGAATAATTCTACATTATCTCCGATCAACAATATGTCATTCACATATACTTATCAAACATGCTGTAGTGCTCCCACTCACTTTCTTGTAAATACAGGCTTCACCGCAAGTCTGTATAAAACTATATGCTTTGATCAACTTATCAAAGCGTATATTCCAACTCCGAGATGCTTGCACGAGTCCATAGATGGATCACTGGAGCTTGCATATTTTGTTAGTACCATCAGGATTGACAAAACCTTCTGGTTGCATCATATACAACTCTTCTTTAATAAATCCATTAAGGAATGCAGTTTTGTTTATCTATTTGCGAGATTTCATAAAATGCGGCAATTGCTAACATGATTCGGACAGACTTAAGCATAGATACGAGTGAGAAACTCTCATCGTAGTCAACACCTTGAACTTGTCAAAAACCTTTTTGCGACAATTCTAGCTTTGTAGATAGTAACACTACTATCAGCGTCCGTCTTCCTCTTGAAGATCCATTTAATCTCAATGGCTCGCCGATCAATGGGCAAGTCAATCAAACTCCATACTTTGTTCTCATACATGGATCTCATCTCAGATTTCATGGCCTCAAGCCATTTCGCGGAATCTGGGCTTATCATCGCTTCCTCATAATTCGTAGGCTCGTCATGGTCAAGTAACATGACCTCCAGAACAGGATTACCGTACAACTCTGGTGCGGATCTCACTCTGGTTTACCTACGAGGTTCGGTAGCAACTTGATCTAAAGTTACATGATCCTCATCATTAGCTTCCTCACTAATTGGTGTAGTAGTCAGAGGAACATATTTCTGTGATGAACTACTTTCCAATAAGGGACTAGGTACAGTTACCTCATCAAGTTCTACTTTCCTCCCACTCACTTCTTTCGAGAGAAACTCCTTCTCTAGAAAGGATCCATTCTCAGCAATGAATATCTTGCCTTCAGATCTGTGATAGAAGGTGTACCCAACATTTTCTTTTGGGTATCCTATGAAGACGCACTTCTCCGATTTGGGTTTGAGCTTATCAGGTTGAAACTTTTTCACATAAGCATTGCAACCTCAAACTTTAAGAAACGACAGCTTAGGTTTCTTGCCAAACCATAGTTCATACGGTGTCGTCTCAACGGATTTAGATGGTGCCCTATTTAACGGGAATGCAGTTGTCTCTAATGCATAACCCCAAAATGATAGTGGTAGATCGGTAAGAGACATCATAGATCGCACCATATCTAATAAAGTACGGTTATGACAGTCGTACACACCATTACACTCTGGTGTTCCAGGTGGCATGAGTAGTGAAACTATTTCACATTGTTTTAACTGAAGGCCAAACTCTTAACTCAAATATTTTACCTCTGTGATCATATCGTAGAAACTTTTATTTTCTTGTTACGATGATTCTCCACTTCACTCTAAAATTCTTTGAACTTTTCAAATGTTTCAGACTTGTGTTTCATTAAGTAGATATACCCATATCTACTCAAATCATCTGTGAAGGTCAGAAAATAACGATACTTGCCGTGAGCCTTAACACTCATCGGACCGCATACATCAGTATGTATTATTTCCAATAAGTCAGTTGCTCGCTCCATTGTTCCGGAGAACGGAGTCTTAGTCATCTTGCCCATGAGGCATGGTTCGCAAGCATCAAGTGATTCATAATCAAGTGATTCCAAAAGTCCATCAGCATGGAGTTTCTTCATGCACTTTACACCAATATGACCTAAACGGCAGTACCACAAATAAGTTGCACTATCATTATTAACTTTGCATCTTTTGGTTTCAATATTATGAATATGTGTATCACTACGATCGAGATCCAACGAACCATTTTCATTGGGTGTGTAACCATATAAGGTTTTATTCATGTAAACAGAACAACAATTTATTCTCTTACTTAAATGAATAACTGTATTGCAATAAACATGATCAAATCATATTCATGCTCAACGCAAACACCAAATAACACTTATTTAGGTTCAACACTAATCCTGAAAGTATAGGGAGTGTGCGATGATGATCATATCAATCTTGGAACCACTTCCAACACACATCGTCACTTCACCCTTAACTAGTCTCTGTTCATTCTGCAACTCCCGTTTCGAGTTACTACTCTTAGCAACTAAACCAGTATAAAATACCGAGGGGTTGCTACGAACACTAGTAAAATACACATCAATAATCTGTATATCAAATATACCTTTGTTCACTTTGCCATCCTTCTTATCCGCCAAATACTTGGGGCAGTTCCGCTTCCAATGACCAGTCCCTTTGCAGTAGAAGCACTTAGTCTCAGGCTTAGGACCAGACTTGGGCTTCTTCACTTGAGCAGCAACTTGCTTGCCGTTCTTATTGAAGTTCCCCTTCTTCCCTTTGCCCTTTTCTTGAAACTAGTGGTCCTGTCTACCATCAACACTTGATATTTTTCTTGATTTCTACCTTCATTGATTTCAGTATTACGAAGAGCTTGGGAATCGTTTCCGTTATCCCTTGCATATCATAGTTCATCACAAAGTTCTACTAACTTGGTGATGGTGACTAGAGAATTCTATCAATCACTATCTTATCTGGAAGATTAATTCCCACTTGATTCAAGCGATTGTAGTACCCAGACAATCTGAGCACATGCTCACTGCTTGAGCTATTCTCCTCCATCTTTTTAGCTATAGAACTTGTTGGAGACTTCATATCTCTCAACTCGGGTATTTGCTTGAAATATTAACTTCAACTCCTGGAACATCTCATATGGTCCATGACATTCAAAACGTCTTTGAAGTCCCGATTCTAAGCCGTTAAGCATGGTGCACTAAACTATCAAGTAGTCATCATATTGAGCTAGCCAAACGTTCATAACGTCTGCATCTACTCCTGCAATAGGTCAGTCACCTAGCGGTGCATCAAAGACATAATTCTTCTGTGCAGCAATGGGGATAATCCTCAGATCATGGATCCAATCCACATCATTGCTACTAACATTTTTGAACATAATTTTTCTCTAGGAACACAATAAACTGGGAGCAACATCGCGAGCTATTGATCTACAACATAGATATGCTAATACTATCAGGACTAAGTTCATGATAAATTAAAGTTCAATTAATCATATTACTTAAGAAGTCCCACTTAGACAGACATCCCTCTAATCTTCTAAGTGATCACGTGATCCATATCAACTAAACCATGTCCGATCATCACGTGAGATGGAGTAGTTTCAATGGTGAACATCACTATGTTGATCATATCTACTATATGATTCACGCTCGACCTTTCGGTCTCTGTGTTCCGAGGCCATATCTGTTATATGCTAGGCTTGTCAAGTTTAACCTGAGTATTCCGCGTGTGCAACTGTTTTGCACCCGTTGTATTTGAACGTAGAGCCTGTCACACCCGATCGTCACGTGGTGTCTCAGCACAAAGAACTTTCGCAACGGTGCATACTCAGGGAGAACACTTATACCTTGATAATTTAGTGAGAGATTATCTTATAAAGCTACTGCCGAACTAAGCAAAATAAAATGTATAAAAGATAAACATCACATGCAATCATAATATGTGACATGATATGGCCATCATCATCTTGTGCCTTTGATCTCCATCTCCAAAGCATCGTCATGATCTCCATCGTCACCAGCATGACACCATGATCTACATCATCTTGATCAATATCAATGTGTCGTCACATGGTTGTCTCGCCAACAATTGCTCTTGCAACTATTGCTATCGCATAGCGATAAAGTAAAGCAATTATTTGGCGCTTGCATCTTATGCAATAGAGAGATACCATAAGGCTTTTGCCTATTGCCGATAACTTCAACAAAACATGATCATCTCATACAACAACTTATATCTCATCACGTCTTGACCATATCACATCACAACATGCCCTGCAAAAACAAGTTAGACGTCCTCTACTTTGTTGTTACAAGTTTTACGTGGCTGCTATGGGCTGAGCAAGAACCGTTCTTACCTACGCATCAAAACCACAATGATAGTTTGTCAAGTTGGTGATGTTTTAACCTTCGCAAGGACCGGGCGTAGCCACACTCGGTTGACTAAAGTTGGAGAAACTGGCACCCGCCAGCCACCTGTGTGCAAAGCACGTCGGTAGAACTAGTCTTGTGTAAGCGTACGCGTAATGTCGGTCCGGGCCGCTTCATCCAACAATACGCCGAACCAAAGTGTGCTGGTAAGCAGTATGACTTATATCGCCCACAACTCACTTGTATTCTACTCGTGCATATTACATCAACGCATAAAACCTGGCTCGGATGCCACTGTTGGGGAACGTAGTAATTTCAAAAAATTTCTACGCACATGCAAGATCATGGTGATGCATAGCAATGATAGGGGAGAGTGTGTCCACGTACCCTCATAGACCAAAAGCAGAAGCGTTAGCACAACGCGGTTGATGTAGTCGTACGTCTTCACGATCCGACCGATCAAGTACCAAACGCACGGCACCTCCGAGTTCTGCACACGTTCAACTCGATGACGTCCCTCGAACTCCGATCCAGCCGAGTGTTGAGGGAGAGTTTCGTCAGCACGACGGCGTGGTGACGGTGATGATGTTCTACCGACGTAGGGCTTCGCCTAAGCACCGCTACGATATGATCGAGGTGGATTATGGTGGAGGGGGGCACCGCACACGGCTAAGAGATCAAGATATCAATTGTTGTGTCTTTGGGGTGCCCCCTGCCCCCGTATATAAAGGAGTAGAGGAGAGGGAGGGCCGACCCTCTCTATGGCGCGCCCTAGGGGAGTCCTACTCCCATCGGGAGTAGGATTCCCCCTTTCCTAGTAGAACTAGGAGCCCTTCCAAATAGTAGGAGTAGGAGGGAAGGAAAGGGAAGGGAAAAGGAGAAGGAAGCAAGGGGGCGCCCCCCTTCCTAGTCCAATTCGGACCAGCCCATGGGGAGGGGTGCAGCCACCCTTTGAGGCCTTTCTCTCCTTTCCGGTATGGCCCATTAAGGCCCAATACGAATTCCCGTAACTCCCCGGTACTCCCGAAAATACCCGAATCACTCGGAACCTTTCCGATGTCTGAATATAGTCGTCCAATATATCGATCTTTACGTCTCGACCATTTCGAGACTCCTCGTCATGTCCCCGACCTCATCCGGGACTCCGAAATCCTTCGGTACATCAAAACTCATAAACTCATAATATAACCGTTATCGAACTTTAAGTGTGCGGACCCTACGGGTTCGAGAACTATGTAGACATGACCGAGACACGTCTCCGGTCAATAACCAATAGCGGAACCTGGATGCTCATATTGGCTCCTACATATTCTACGAAGATCTTTATCGGTCAAACCGCATAACAACATACGTTGTTCCCTTTGTCATCGGTATGTTACTTGCCCGAGATTCGATCGTCGGTATCTCAATACCTAGTTCAATCTTGTTACCGGCAAGTCTCTTTACTCGTTCCGTAATACATCATCCCGCAACTAACTCATTAGTTGCAATGCTTGCAAGGCTTATAGTGATGTGCATTACCGAGTGGGCCCAGAGATACCTCTCCGACAATCAGAGTGACAAATCCTAATCTCGAAATACGCCAACCCAACAAGTACCTTCGGAGACACCTATAGAGCACCTTTATAATCACCCAGTTACATTGTGACGTTTGGTGGCACACAAAGTGTTCCTCCGGTAAACGGGAGTTGCATAATCTCATAGTCATAGGAACATGTATAAGTCATGAAGAAAGAAATAGCAACAAACTAAACGATCAAGTGCTAAGCTAACGGAATGGGTCAAGTCAATCACATCATTCTCCTAATGATGTGATCCCGTTAATCAAATGACAACTCATGTCTATGGTTAGGAAACATAACCATCTTTGATCAATGAGCTAGTCAAGTAGAGGCATACTAGTGACACTCTGTTTGTCTATGTATTCACACATGTATTGTGTTTCCGGTTAATACAATTCTAGCATGAATAATAAACATTTATCATGATATAAGGAAATAAATAATAACTTTATTATTGCCTCTAGGGCATATTTCCTTCAAATACAAGTTCAATATGTGGTCTGATCAAATACATATAGCCTACCTGATACTTTGGATCAGACCAGTGTTTAACGAGGGTTGTCCAGTCTTCATCTGTAATATATTCCACTGGAGATGTTTGGGCGATTTCATTGTTAGCCTTGCCTTCGAAGTGAGATTTTCTAAGGTGGTACCGATACTGTCACAGAGCAGACTGAAAAACATGAGTGCATGCTTGTTTAGTTGCATCATCTTTCGGATCCAACTTGAACCTCATATGTTGAAAAAAGAATGTGAGTCTTATTAGGAGGAATCTAGAAAGTATGGGACAGAGCAAGACAATATTACTAATTGCGATGAATAACATTACTTACGGATAAATGGTCAAGGAAGGTGTTAAACTGGGTATTGTCTTTCTCATTCCTGTACTGGATCCACGTTGGGAGGATACGTGCATGACACCTAACGGCAACGGCTGCCTCTGATACTAACTTAGCTGACTCTGTAGCATCATGCGGCTTTTTAAACCTGCCTCAAAATGGATCTCCATTCTTCCTCCTTTAGATTTTGTTAATCTGTCAAGCATTATCCCTGATTTCTGTTTCCGCTTGCGTCGTGGTGCTAGTTCAACAACGAATATGGAAAGTGTTAGTGTACATCAAACTATGAGAGTACATATAAAGGAGCATGCAACTGCAACTTGACTCGGTCAGGTACCGTCTTGGTGTTGATGCTCATGAGGTTTATCTGATCTTGCCAAGTCCTATTGTGTCAGCAGTGCTTCAGAAGTAGTGTTAGGTGTGAAGGCAGCTTGGGAACTGGCCAGTTCCGGAGTAAACGAACGATTAACTGGTTGATATGCTGGTACAGTTGAAGCGGATGCTGCAGCTGGTGGAGCAGGTGATACTGTGTTTGTAGATTTAGCCGGTGGACTTGGACCTTCTACTGCACTATAAGTACCAGCAGAATCTCGATGGCAGAACCTTTTCCGTTTCACCTGACGAATAACAGCACTCCCTACTATATTATTTTCCTTGCTCTTTTTTGACTTTGCCATGTCAAGCTGTACCCACAACACAAAAGAATAAAATCACTCTTCAGAACTCATTGATGCATGATACAGACAAGCAATACTTTGATGTAAGACAATCGTATGAGGATGGAATATGTAATAAAAACAGGACAGCATGACATATTAACAGCTACGATGTGCAAACTAAGCAGAAGGATTTTCAAGGAAATAGAAGTAATGCAAGCTAGACACCATATGAAAGATGCAACCAATATTACTCTGCCAAGTTAAAAGTGTATTGTCATAAGTGGCAATTCGAAAAATTATAAGCAGTACAACATAGAAATCAATGCAAGATGCAACCACTATCAAACTGCCATGTTAAAAGCGTCCAATCATGAGTGACTGATGCGGGATACACAACAGCAGTACTTTGATGTAAGAACATGGTATGATAGATAGATGCACTGTATTCTAGACACAGAAAGCCATGTCATATGCACATGTATAACATATAAACTCAGCAGGTGCAATTTAATCAAAATAGAAGAAATACATGCTAGACAACATATGCAACATGAAACCAATTATCACACTGTCAACTTAGAGCAAGCACCTGCGATGGTGGAGTACGGGGGATGAACTCATCATGTAGACTTGACTTCAACTTCATTAGCAGTAGCAGTGGAAAATCTAGAGAGTCTTTGTTTGCGTCGGTGCGGGGGACCACCAAGATCCCCCAACTTACTCTTTTCCTTCCTATTTTCTAATATTGCCTTATGAAGTCAAAACCACAAGAAGATGAATAAAATTAGCTCTGCATAACTGGTTGATGCATGGTACAGACGAACACTACTTTGATGTAAGGCAAGCGCATGATAGGAGGATGGAATATATACAAAAAAAGACAGTGTTTCATATTCACACGTACGATAGGAGGATGGAATATGTATGAAAAAACAGTAAGCGGAAGGCATTTCAACAAAAGTAGAAGAAATGAAAGCTAGGCACCATATGAACATGCAACCAATATCGCTCTATCAGGTAAAAAGTGTCTCATCGTAAGTGCCATTTCAAGAAATTAGAAGCAGTACAAGCTAGAAGACAATGCAAGATGCAACCTACATCACAGTCCCAAGTTAAATGTGTCTTATGGGTAAGTGATCGTTGCAGGTATAAGTTGTAAGCTACGCAGATGCAATTCAACATAATCAGAAGCAATGCAAACTAGACATCATACAGAAAACGCAACCACGTATAACAGTTCCAAGTAAGAGCAAGCACCTGTGATGGTGGAGTAGGGGAGATGTGCTCATCATGTACACGTATGTTCTAGAAACAGGAACACGTGTCATATTCACAGGCATTATGTGTAAAGTAAGCAGATGCAATTCAAGTTAGAAGCAATACAAGCTAGACATCATACGCAACATGCAACCACATATAATAGTGTCAAGTTAGAGCAAGCACCTGTGATGGTGGAGTAGGGGAGATGTGCTCATCATCTACACAGCTACGTTGATTGTCTAGCCTTGTGTTGTCTTGTGAATCTTGTTGGGAGGATGGCGGAGTAGAATCTGTAGAGATCCCCTGTTTGAGTTGCTCCGAAGGACCACCATCATCCACTGCCGGACTAATTTCCTTCAGCTGTAATGATTTTGCATTGTGAAGTCAAACCGATAAGAAAAAGGAATAAAATTTTCTCTTCAGAACTCATTCATGCATGATACTGACGAACACTACTCGGATGAAAGGCAAACACATGATGCGAGGATGGAATATGTATGAAAAACAGGATGGTACGACATATTCACACCTATGATGTGGTAACTAAGGAGAAGGCATTTCAACAAATTAGAAGCACTATAAGCTAGACACCATATGAAAGATGCAACCAATATCACTCTGCCAAGTTCAAATTGTATACCGTTTCAACAAATTAGAAGCAGTACATGCTAGAAATCATATGCAAGACACAACCAACATCACAGTGGTGACTTAAAGGTGCCTTATCATAAGTGACTGATGCGGGATATGAAAGAATAGTAGTCTGATGTAGAAACAATAACACATGTCATATTCACAGGCATTATGTGTAAAGTAAGCAGATGCAATTCAACAAAGTTAGAAGCAATACAAGATATACATCATACGCAACATGCAACCACATATAATAGTGCCAACTTAGAGCAAGCACCTGTGATGGTGGAGTAGGGGAGATGTGCTCATCATCTACATTGCTACGTTGACTGTCTAGCCTTGCGTTGTCTTGCGAATCTTGTTGGGAGGATGGCAGAGTAGAATCTGTAGAGAACCTCCATTTCAGTTGCTCGGAAGGACCACCATCATCCAATTCCTTGCCAATTTCCTTCAGCTTTATTGATTTTGCATTGTGAGGTCATACCGACAAGAAAAAGGAATATCATTCGCACTTCAGAACTCATTCATTCAGGCAAAGTCATGATACGAGGATAGAATATGTATGAAAAATGGATGGCTTGACATATTCACACCTATGATGTGGTAACTAAGCAGAAGGCACTTCAACAGATTAGAAACACGCAAACCAATATCACATTGCCAACTTAAAGCTGAAGGAAATCATATTCAATACGCGAACCAATATCACATTGCCAACTTAAAGGTGTCCCATCATAAGTGACTGATGCAGGATACACAAGAAGAGTAGTTTCATGTAAGAACATGGTGTGATAGACAGATATAGTATGTACCAAAAACAGGAAAGCGTGTCATATTCACATGTATCATGTGTAAGCTAAGCAGATGCAGTTTACACTAATTAGGAGCAATACGAGCTAGACACCATATGCAACATGCAACCAGATATCACACTGCCAAGTTAGAGCAAGCACCTTGGATGGTGGAGTAGGGGAGCGGAGACTTGGACCTTGTAATGCACTATCACTACAAGGAGAATCGGTACAGATGCTCCGTTTATGTTGCTGCAGAGGACCACCATCATCGCCTTCCTTACTCTTTTCCTTCCTCTTTCTTGATTTTGCCTTGTCAAGTCAAACCCACAAGAAAAAGGAATAAAATTTGCTCTCCAGAACTCATTGATGCATGATACTGATGAACACTACTTTCATGTAAGGCAGCCGCATGATAGGAGGATGGAATATGTATGAAAAACAGGACGGCATGACATATTGACAAGTATGATGTATAAAGTGTAAACTAAGCACAAGGTGCTTGAACTTGTTAGAATCGATGCAAGCTAGAAGCCATATGAAAGATGAAACCAATATCACTCTGCCAAATTAAAAGGTTGCCCTAACAAATGTATTTGACCAAACTAGAAGCAATACATGGCAACATGCTAGAAATAATATGGAATATGCAACGAATAAAGGTGACTCATCGTAAGTGATTGATGAAGGATACAGAAGAGAGGTAGTTTCATGTAAGAACAAGGTTAACACATAGATGTAGTGTGTACCAAAAATAGAAAGGCATGTCATATTCACAGGTATAGTGTGTAAACTAAGCAGATGCAATTTACCCTAATTAGAAGCATTACAAGCTCGACACCGTATGCAACATGCAACCACATATCACACTGCGAAGTTAGAGCAAGCACCTGTGATGGTGGTGTAGGGGAAGTGCGGTCTTCAGGTACAGAGCTACGTTCAATATCTTCATTTAGGCTTGCTGTTTCTTGAGAATCATGTGGAGAGTATGAAATTTCATTCTTTATGAGAGTATTGCGTCTCATATTAACCCACGCGCATGATTGTCTCATCATAAGCGATAGACGTAGGATACACAAGAATAGTAGTTTGATGTAAGAAGATGGTGTGATAGGCAGATGTAGTATGTACCAAAAACAGGAAGGCGTGTCATATTCACATGTATAATGTGTAAGCTAAGGAGATGCAATTTAACAAATTTGGAGCATTCATGAGGGATACACAAGAAAAGTAGTTTGATGTAAGAACATGGTTAATAGAAAGACGTAGTATGTACCAAAATAGGAAGGCATGTCATATTCACAGGTATAATGTGTTAACTAAGCAGATGCAATTTACCCTAATTAGAAGCATTACAAGGTAGACACCATATGCAACATGCAACCACATATCACACAGCCAAGTAAGAGCAAGAACCTGCGATGGTGGTGTGGGGGAATTGCGGTGATCAACTAGAGAGCTACGTTGACTATCTTCATTTAGCTTTGCTGTTTCTTGAGATCCTGTGGGGAGGATGACACGACACTCTTTAAATGAGTAGGGCGTCTCATAGTAACCCACTCGGGTGACTGTCTCAACATAAGTGATTGACGAGGGATAAAAAAGAGCATTATTTTGATGTACGAACATGGTTAATAGACATATGTAGTATGTATCAAAAACAGGAAAGATGTCATTATCAAAGTTATAATGTGTAAAGTAAGCAGATGCAATTTAACAAAATTGGAAGCAATACAAGCTAGACACCATATGCAACATGCAACCACATTTGACAGTGCGAAGTTAAAGAAAGCACCTGGGATGGTTATGTGTGGCAATTGAGATCATCAGCTGCAGAGCTACGTTTACTGTCTCCAACTGCTGACACTGTACCCATTAGAGCGTTGAAACGCTTAGTGCTTATCTTTGAATTACACTGGAGCGACTTCTGTCTTTTCTTTTCTGCATTCATCAACACTGCATCAGAGTCTGAAAACCCCATGCATAAAAAAACAATAGTGTGAGTATGGGTGAAGTGTGTGCACAATTAGTACAGTGTAAAGGTAGCAGATAGCAGGTCGGTGAGAAATAAATGACGGGAGACATATGATAGCTCTACAACATGCATGGCACACTAAATTACTACAGGATTCTATGAAAATAACAGTCGACTGAAAGCAAATAGGTCAGTCCATTTTTTCTGCACCGTCCGATGTACAAAGAATGAAAAGATCGCCTTCATCTACCTCCAGCCAGTCAGTGTTGACGATCTTCCTCGAAACGCTAGCAACCACCGGCCCAGTATACCTCCCCTGCCTACGCCCTCCCCTCGACCTCACCGCACCGCCGTGCTTGGCACCCCCCGGCCATCCATTCAAGCCCCGCCGACCTCCAGATCGGGCGCAAGCAGCTCCTGCGCCCCACACCCCTATGATAGACACCGACGCGCCGCTTCCCCGAGGAACAGGCGGACTAGGTGCTCCGCGCGCCTAAGCGGGTGCTGCTTCTTTTAATTGCGGTTTGACAGACCCTGAATTGAAATCCAGGCGGGCTACTGACCTCTAGCAAAGGTGAAATAGTAAAAGGGAGGAAACCTTGTGCATTTAGTATCACGAAGAAGATGCAGTAAGAAGAGCTCAACTAGTTTCTTTCGTGGGATGAATACGGTGTGAGCGGAGACGTAAGATTTGCACGAATAAGGGAAGAGGAGTACCTCTTTCTGCTGGCAGTGTTGTGTCCTCCTTCTGTTTTTCTGACGATCTTCTTGTTGTTCACCGGAAACCAGAAATTGTGGAGGACGGTGCAGCCTTGGACGAACCCATGGCCAAGTTGTTGAGTGTGGTGCGGTGGCCGTCTGTCGGCGGCGGGGAAGCAGATCCGAGGCGGCGAACGATGGCGTAGCGGGAACAGCTTCGGCGCGGTGGACGGTTGCGATAGTCGAGCCGCAGCAGTGAGGCGCAGGACGGTGTAGTCGTAGTGGTTCTGGTATGGCGCACGTCGGCGTCGGCATCGTGGAGGCAGCTTTGCCTCGGCTTCAGCTGCTAACTCCTTGAGGGTGTTGCGGTTGAGGTTGCGTTGGACAACGACGTCGGGGTACCGGCTCCGGCGTGATGGAGGAGGGCGGCGGTGGATTGGCCGCTATGGGGTGGAGGACGGAGGAGCCTGGGGTTTCACGGCTGGTGGAGAGGGTGTTTTCGCGCCCACGGAGTATGAATGGGGAAATGAAGGGAGGCGGGGAACTAAGGGGGAACAATGTTTCGATTTGAGACGCGCTTGTTTGAAATTTGGGGAAAGTTACAAACTTTGCCCCCATCTAAAATTTTAGACATATTGCGGGTTGGGGGTAGGACAGTCATGTCAGGTGTCCCAAATGTGGGCGGGATAGATTTTGGCCGAGCGCATGGGTAGGCGCCCATGGCGTATGAATGCTTCTCGGAGGCAGTTGAGACATGCGTCTTGGTGAAGTTACAATCCTACCCCGGTTTAGACCTTTGGGCATCGGGCCGATAGGCTACACGGGCCAGAGTCAGGACCGTAATTTCCTACCACCAAAACATTAGTATCGCGCGGTTTCGGGTGACCAGAGGCCTATTTGGCGCTTTGTTCAATATTTGGGAGCAGAAGCATTAACGTTTTCGGTTCTCTTGAATTGAACTTTCAGGATTTGTCAAACTTCACAAATCTTTACTCTTGAAAATCCCAAAGCTATGATTATTTTGGAATGGAGGGGGTACATTTGAATATACATTGTACACGAGTATATATTAAAAAATATGCAACTTACCTCAGTTCATGCATGGTTCCAGATATAATCTCCTTGGTTGCAAAAAAAGTTAGATATGCGTATGGATATATATAGCATGTTCAAATTGACAACAAAGATTGATGCCCCCTTTTACATCTGATTTACAAATGCCATTATCTCGGGTTCAAATAGATGAATGCACTTCCTATGAATTCGAATCTTCGAAGCCCCCTTTATGTTGAATTCGACATGTATTCTATTTCGTAGCTAGCAATTTGGAATGTATCCATGCAAGTGACAAATGTATAAAGTGATTCACACTAACAACATGGAGTGCACTAATTAATGTTTATATATGAATTGCAAAAGCATCCATTGCCTGTATTTCGAACCGCTCTCACTCTATGGATCCATAATATGAAATAAACACATGCACATGCTAGAATTCAATAGAGTATGGGTGTCTGATAGACGATTTTCGTCCATACGCAATTTGCAAAATTCATGATCTCATCCAAAAATAATAATGCCATTTATATTTTAATTTAATGTGCAGAACCGCCTTTTACACGTAGGTGCACTATGCCTCGCCCCATTCTCACAAACGCGTTATATATCTCTCTATCTAATGCATAAGTGCACACACTTTATATGCATCGGCATTTCTCTTTCACACATGCTCACAATCTCTCTCAGGGTGTCGGGGTGTCTCATGCACATGCTCTCTCTGTTTATCGCTCTCTCTTTCTGACTACTATGTACCACTCTTTTCACTAATCTCAGTTGGAAAAGACTATTTCTCTCACATGCATATATACACATGCACAGTCTCTACTAGGCCTCTATACGCACATATATGTGCCTACGTGTCTCCCGCATGCACATTATCTTTAGGCCTCTCTCGCACACATTGCCCCCCCCCCAACACACCTCTCTCTTAGTAGTTGGCAGATATGATTTCATCATATCATTCGGTAGGATATCCCTGGCTGTTAGGCTGGATGGTAATACGAGGCAAAGTTCTACCCTAGTTCGGATCGGACCCTTGCAGTTGAAGAAAGAGCCTACTCCTGGTACTGTATATTAGTGATAGGGGTGTGTACAAAGTACACGTGAATACCAGGCATTGTGCGTCTGTGTATACTATCGACGAACTAGCCCCCAAGCTTGTATGACATACTAAGGGCCTAGGGTTACAAATCATATATAGTCGGCTTATCACCAGTGGGGATAGAGTCCTCCACAACTCTGGTAGCTTCGTGTTTTACGCCGAGTCCTCCACATGGGTCTTCGTATAACACGTCTCGGTCCAACCTATATGTGGCGCAGGATGGAACCGACCCATGAGTCTTCATGTTGACCCACCACAACTAGGAATGATGTGCCCACCACACCACACACGCAATCGGCCACTAAGAAAATAAGCATATACAATAGTACAACGGTATCTAGCTCATGATACATCTCCATATTTTGTTGATGGCACTGATGGACTTTGCATTTGATGCGTGCTTCGTATTTTGTTGACGACACTTACGGTCATTGTATTTGAAGCGAAAGCATGATAAGGTCACTGGACTTCAGAATAAGCTCATCACGGTCACCACATACATTTTGTCGTGCTAACCAACATGTGGTTGGATGGTTAGAGGATAGTGGTTTCTCGAGCCCATCAAGGTTGAAGTCCCGGTGCTCGCATTTATCTTGTGTTAATTTCATTATTTTTCGGCGATGTACGTTCAGTGGGAGGAGACGTTCCACTCGACTACGAGGCACCTATGGTGACTTCGTAAAATCTCAAGATCATATATGCTGGCCCACTCTCTCGAAGGTGCTCATAGCGGTAGGGTTCGCGTCTGAGCGCTTATAGCGGTGAGTGCTTGCGTGTATATATGAGCCCTTGCGTCTATACCGTGTTAAACAAATACATATCATGATTATACGGTCACTGGCTCACCTGTACAACTCCGTATTTTGTTGATGACACAATCAATTGACCAGTCAAACGTTCCACACGGCACAACTAGTGTTGCACCATCGGGGCACGTAACCGTGGGGCCCACCTGTCAGCCCATATATGAAAGAAAGAAATGGTAGTTTGAGTCTGTACCATGTTAATAAAATAGGAGTACATTTTCGGGTGATCATACGGTCACTGGCTCACCATACAGCTCCGTAATTTGTTGATAACATGATCAATTGACCAGTCAAACGGTCCACATTCAGCAGCGCACATTACCATAGGGCCCACCCGTTAGCGCGTATATGAAGGACAGAAATGGTAATGAATTAGTGGTCGGTGGGTATTCGAAGTCGTGAGACCTCTGGTTGGCAGTCACCGGCGGTTGGGGGCGTTCATTGGGAGGTGGGGTGGGGATCCCCGGAGAAAAAGCTCGGCCGGTGGGGTGCGTTCATTGGGCGGTGGGCCGGCCGCGAGCGGCGGGGGCTGGCGGTTCGGCCGGTGGTGGCTGGCAGCTCAGGGGGGGTGGAGTTTGATGATAAAATGGAGGCCCTTGATTTCGTATCCAACAGCTGGAAAATCTAATGACCAGAGATGAAAAAGTCAGTCGACTGACGTGTAGCCTCACCCCGCACATACACATGCACGCACGCATGCAGGCGTGCAACACTGACACGTACACATGCACGCATGCTGGCGTGCAACACTGACACGTACACATGCACTCACGAACACACGTGCGTACGCACCCATGCATGCAACACTGAAACGTACCCTTGCACGCACGCAACAGTCGCACGCCTGCATGCACACAGCACACGACGCAAGACACACGCTCAACCTATATGTGCATGCGCCCTTTGTTAAGGACATGGATTGTTACGGGTATTAATCAATCTTATCTGTGATAAGCAGAACATTGATGTTTGCAGCGGTCTTTATGAATCACAATGTATCGAACGGGCTATCAACATAGTAGGCTTATCTACATGAAAAAGATGATGTCACACTCAATGAACAATCATCGGTTTATGAAATGCCCGCTTCTGACCGCCCTGGCCCACCAAAGGTTCCTCTGCTATGCGCTGCCTGCGTTGGGTCACTGACATGCAGTCCATGCACCCAAAGAGCCCACACGTCAGTGGAAGAACGGCTCGGTGTCCTAGGTCAGAGTCGTGGGCGCCACTCATGGCACGCCCTGCTGAACATGCCTCCATGTCGCATTCAAACGCCTCCATGAAACCCGCCCGTGTGGAAGCCGAGAAACCCACTCTGGACACACGTCCGTTCATGACCGGGCCGACGTTAAACGCAACAGCGGCCGAGCTCCTCCCGTCCGCCGTCTATTTAATCTCCTATTTAAACGAGGCCAAACGCCGGCCAAGAATCGCACACCTCCGCCGCTCCCCTATCTCCTCCACCATTTTGTCCACTCTTACAATGGCTTACGAAGAGTAGTTATTCCGCATCCAAGCCACCTGGGTAGCCCGCTGGATACAAGCTATGCAGCTCGCTGATCCACCTCCCTCCCCTCACCCGACGGAGCCAGTTGCCGCCCCAAGCCGGCGCGCGGTTCAGCAACTCACCGCTCCAGGCCAGCTCGACAAGGAGCAGCGCACGGGCGTCGTTGCTGCCGTCCATGCTGCCGCCTCATACCGCGTCTCCCGTTTCTATGGCCGAGACTCCCATGCCGGCGGCCGCGCCATGGAAGCCGGGTGCGCGGAGAGCAACGAGTCGGTGGCCAGCGCCTCTGCGTCCGCCGCCATCATCGAGGAGAAATAGAACACGGGAGGCCGCCGCCGCTTGGGTCCCATGAAGGCCACCACGGAGGCAACGCCGGCGTACACAGCAGGTGTCTTGCCGGATCCTTTTGTTGCGAGGACCTTCGTCGACCCCGCATGGGCTCCACGGAAGAGGGGAATGTTTGGATGAACTCGACCCAGTGCCGGCCATGGCGAAGTAGTGGCCGGTGATGAGGTCGAACCGGTGCCAGTCACCATCATCTTCGGCACCAGCCAATGATATCAGTTGGGCAGTGGGGAAGCGAGCCGTCCTTTGCGCTGAAGCATATACCTCCGGGGCTCCCGGCAGTCCGGTGATCGTGCTGCCGGACATGAGGAACACAAATCGATCTGCGGGCAACCATTTAGGCCAGGTATTATATACCTGTACTGTCCAGAACTAGCACCGCTAGTTCATTTGAATGTAATGAAATCCGTCATGTTTGTATGAAAATCCGGTATTTTATATGATTTTTGTCGTTGTTTATATGAAATATCAGTTTGTCTACGTGTTTGCGTGAATTTCGTCCGGTTGGTTGAGTCATAATGTGTGCAGCTATGGTTGGATGGCGTAATTTGCGGGTCGCCGGTCGGTCTACGGGCGGCTCGGGCGGCATTGTGGGACCAAAAAACACAGCTCGTGCGAGCTCGTCTCCAACGTGCGCGCTGGAGGATGCATGACAGCATGACCACTCGAGCCATTCCTCGTTCATCGGTGGCAAAGGCACCGGTGGACAAAAGGCTCGCCGATATTTTGGCTACCACGGGCAAGATCCAAACAGCCCCTCCCAACAGATTCAAATCCCTCGTTCACTGTGGAATTTTGCCATGTGTTGTTTTCATGGACTAGCAAGATGCCCGTTCATTGCACGGAACATCAAGATGCATTTTTAAAAAAAAACTCCCGCATGCATGCAAGGGATAATTGATGTCCTCCTTTGCTAGTACCACGAGGCAAACACCATTAATATTGCATCGATTAGTGTTAGTGGCCTTGTATATCTGCAAATTGTAATTTTGATAGTGGCCCCTTGTATATAAAAATGGAGGGAGAAAGATGAGACATAAGGTGAGGAGGAGTGGGGCGTGGTGGTGACTGGTGGTCGGACTGGGCGGAGGCATGGGGATGGATGGCGCATTATGTCTAGGTTTGTATCTCTCTCACACGTAGGTGGGGGACGTGCACGAAGAGAAGAGGTGCACGCACGGCGCACGTACTCCCGTCTCTTTCCCAACCACACCCGCGCGGGTACACGGTGGAGCTCATTTCTGTACGAAAAAGGCAGCCCACGTGGCAATTTGGCACGTGTACTGGTTGTCCACTTGGTGGAGGGAGGATCATCTACCACGAATGAACAAACAAATTGCGACTTGACGCGTTATGTTAAATTAAAAAAGAGGCAAACCATGTGGGGCCTACCTTAGAGGCAAGGCTCTATACACTAGAGTACTTTTGATGTGTCCCGTCAACTCGCTGAACGAGGAGAAGCTTGCTTAGTATGCCATCTCCCCCGCCCACGGGCGTGGTGGCTCGCAGGATGAGGTGAAGCTTGCTTACGAGTACTACTACTACTACTACTACTACTACTACTACTACTACTACTACTACTACTACTACTACTACTACTACTACTACTACTACTACTACTACTACTACTACTACTACTACTACTACTGTACGCCTTTACGCCCACTCCCTCGCCCACGCGCGCGGTGGCTTGCAACACGAGGAGAAAATTTAACTGCTCCCTCCGTTTACTCCTCGTCCCTACTACGTACTTTGGTTAGTACTCCCTCCATTTACTTATAGAAGGCCACTATAAAAAATACATTTTGCATCTATACAAGGCCACAAATAGTAATCGAGACAAAAGTTACTACTCCCTCCTTTCCAGTTTATGGCTCAATTTCAAAATCTCTCCAACCAAGGTAGACGGTGAGTGGTCGAATTAATTTTGTAGTTTTCACAAGTAATTAGTACGCTCGTTTTTCTCAAGAAGTTATGTTTACCGAGGCATTAATTAGAACGAATGCATGAATGACCACTAAATTTCCATGAATTTGTACATGCATTGGTTAGTTTCCTCTTGACACTGCTTGCGTCGGGTGATCTAACGCACCTCAAAATCCAACATGTAATGGTACTACTACTAGTATAGTAGAATTGAGACTTATCAAACGGAAAAGCAAATGTTTTTTAGATGAGCCCTATAAACCCTAGTGGGTACGTACTCCATAAAAACAGATTTTTCCAAAACTAAGTCACTCCCTTTCATGAATTCTGTAGTATAATCCTCCGTCGATGCTCCCTTTCATGAATTCTGTACTTCCCGTCGCCGACATGTGGGACATATAGCAACCGGGTCGACGTGTCAAGCACCAAATAACAGTGCAGAACAGCAGGGGGATGCATCCCACTCGTACCGGCCCAGTAGTAGTAATGAGCAATGAGACGTCAAATCACAATGCCGCACCTTCCCAGACGGACGAAGCAACCATTATTTCACACTTCGGTTCGCCATCATCTCAAACCACGTAGTATTGCTTCTGCCTCAAGAGGGACATGCGCATCGCCTTGGTACATCATGACACGTGGGACCGTATGACAGGCCATGCTCCCCCGCCGATCGCTCGGTAAAATCACCTCATTTTTACTATACTTCCTCCGTATCGGTTTACTACATGGATGGATGTCGTTCTAGGTTGAGAATTTAACTGGCTATATATGTGATGAACATTACTCTAGCGTTTTAAAAAATGTATACTTTTGTACAGTAGTACTATCGATGGATTGCGCCATGGAGCAAAATTTGAAATTAAAAAAGGTAGTACATATAGAGAGCACTCATCGCCAAATTATGCATATAGTACTATTAAAAAAGCTAGTGCGTGCTTAACTGGGGTGCTAAATTCTATTAAAGAAATACTAGTAGTATGTACATACTGAAGAGTTAAAGTAACGAGAAGAAACATAACATAGTTCTGCTGGGGGCTCAGCACTACACACCCCTCAAATTAAACTAAGCACACCTGAAATTAAACTATGCAACTAATCCGGTAGACACTGCATTAGAAGTTTAGAAGCACCATCAGCAACGACACTGCCACATTACTCGGAGTACTCGTCCACGTCCTCGACTTCGTCCTTGTCCCTCTCCCTCTTCGGCCGATACTTCTTTGCTTGAACCGCACACTTAGTTGTTGCTCTTCATCCAACCCTTGTAGATACTGAAGCAAAGGTAGCCATCCATTGCAGCATAGTGGATGTGGTCTATATCTAGTACATTCCGCTGCCATGCATGACGATGAAACGTGTATGGAGGTTTCTCCAATTTACCGTACGAAGGATGAACCATGGCTCCTGCCAGGGTCAGCATTGAAGGCTGACGAGAGCACACCAGCCGATTCTTCTGGAGGTCGAAGGTGTTGCCTACAACGAGGCATATCCGACGCATGACTTCTTTGTCGTTACCAAAGTCTACAGTAACGAATTTGACTAGGTTCCTCTGGAGGAAGTCCTTAAAATCCTGACACTCAACGTCGGCATGGCATATGTGGTAGATAGGAATAAGTCATGCACGCAAACCTGGATCACGACGAGCTTCTTCCTCTCTTCGTCCTTTAGATCCTTCTCTGGTCCCAGGACTGTGGTGTACTCAATATCTAGCCCAGCGACCCACTCATCATCTGAGTCTTCGAACATGCGTCTGAAGCGAGAAAGGCATCCTTTCACCGTCGCGGAAGAACGGGTGTAGATGATGTCGAACTCATCGCCGGTGATGGTTCTAACCTTGTACTCACCGCCGATCGTGGAGATTTGGGACGCCATGGATTTGGGAGGAGGGTTGGAATTAGTGGAACTGTTGTAATGTGAATCGACGGGACAACTAGGAGTGAACCGCCGTAGTATTAAAGGACGTGCGGGGACGAGTAGGAGCGAACTGCCAGCGTGCGAATGGCAGGGTAGTGGCTTTCCATTCTCCCATGATACAGGCTTCCGAGAGCCCTTGGATCTGAGATCGAACGGTTGCATGGCGCGATTCTAGACCTATGGGTGAATATCCTATCCTGGAGGGTTACTCTGCAAATTTTCAGCAACTTAGCATGCGACCGTTTGATATCAGATCTAAGGGCTGCCAGCAGCCCGTATCATGGTCGCGCCTACCACGACCATCGCGTCACTCGCGCAGTCGTGCCCTTGGACATTTAACACGGCGCGTTAGGCCATCTGATGTTGGCATGTCATACATATTCATCACTTAGTCACTCATACTACAACAAGGTTGGCTATAAGGTTGGCTATAAGTGTATTTTTTACTCCTCTCTATCTCTTTCTTCGTACTCCCTCCGTCCCATAATATAAGAACGTTTTTGACACTAGTGTAGTGCCAAAAACATTCTTATATTATGGGACACAGGGAGTACTAGTATTTATTGCATTTGCCAAGGAGTGACCTCTTCCAATGAAATTGTGTTGCTTTGTTTGCTTCATTTAATTAGCTATAGACTCAAAATTGTCTTTTCACCTAGGTACACGCGCTTAGCACCGTTTCTTCCTTGGGTCACCAAACTAGTCTCTCTCTTCTTGATTAACTTGCCACATCAGACTTTATGCCTATGTGGCAAGCTTAAGCACCTATATGAGCAAGTAAAAGTAAGTACAGTAGTGCACTTTACATGGCATTTTTGCATGTGGAGGAAAGAGAGGCAAGGAAAAAGTGGAGAAGTGGGCTCTCATGCAAGAGCCAGCCTCTACTACATGGTGGAGCATTGGGAGAGGCACCTGTATGGAGGTGGTCAGGAATCGGGAGACTCACGCCGGTCGTAGCGCCACAGTTAAAATGATAATGGAAAGTCAAATCACGGGGGCCCACCTGTCCAGCAATAACTCGCTGTCAAATCACACAGCCCTATGTTTGCAGCAGCCTACTCCCTCGTCTTCTCGCATCTCTGTCGAACCGACTAGGCAGAACTGCCCCGCCTACCACGCAGGAAAAGCCCACCCTCGACTTTTAAATACAACTACATCCGCTTAAGAATCCAATGATATACTTTTTGTGACATAGTAACTCGTATTTAGTTAGTCAAATGGATGACCTAGAACTACGTGCATGCCCTATAAACCGAGACGCCTAAAAATAAAAAAAACAAGACGGAGAGGGTAGTTCAACACGCATGTTTTTAGATCAATATAGTCAGGATTCACCAAGGAGCAAAACCTAGTAGGATGCTCCTGTCGTGTTGGCATAGCACCTCAAGCAGGGTCAGTCCGCACAGGAAATGTTGACACACTTAACAGGACCCCTTTGGCCGACATGTGGCTCATCCACCGTCTTGTTCCACGTGTGATGCACCAAATTGCAGTTCGGAGCAGCATTGGAAATGGAGGCACCCCGGTCGTAGCGCCGCAGTAGTAGAAAATGAGCGACGAGGGGTCAAATCACAAAGCCCCACTATCGGTGTCAAAACCGGCGGATCTCGGGTAAGGGGTCCCAAACTATGCATCTAGGCCGGATGGTAACGGGAGGCAAGGGACACGAAGTTTTACCCAGGTTCGGGCCCTCTTGATGGAGGTAAAACCCTATGTCCTGCTTCATTAATATTGATGATATGGGTAGTCCAAGAGTAGATCTACCACGAGATCGGAGAGGCTAAACCCTAGAAGCTAGCCTAAGGTATGATTGTTGTTCTGTATGTTGTCCTACGGACTAAAACCCTCCAGTTTATATAGACACCGGAGAGGGTTAGGGTTACACAAAGTCAGTTACAATGGTAGGAGACCTATATATCCGTATCGCCAAGCTTGCCTTCCACGCCAAGGAAAGTCCCTTCCGGACACGGGACGAAGTCTTCAATCTTGTATCTTCATAGTCCAGGAGTACAGCTATCCGGACACCCCCTAATCCAGGACTCCCTCAGTAGCCCCCAAACCAGGCTTCAATGACGATGAGTCCGGCGTGCAGATTGTCTTCGGCATTGCAAGGCGGGTTCTCCTCCAAATTCCGTGTACCTGTTGAATAAAGTCCGGCTTCTTGTAAATATTGCGCTCCTTGGCTTCTACGCCCAATAATGGTCGTCTCCCACGTGTCAAACGAATATGAAAAGTCTGAGTGTTTTTACATCCACACCCCTAGCCGCGTAAATGAGCCGCCCATTTAAGGGGACGGGGATTTAGATCCAAACCACACCTTCTCCCCTTCGTGAGTGTTCATCAGAGCGCATCCGACAAAGGTCCATTCCTCCATGGCCAGCCGTCACAACTCCTCCCTTCGCCCTTCCAGCCCTCATCCTGGATATTGGGAGAGATGCTCCATCCCGCATAGCGAGCTAGTGATGCTCCAGACCAAGGGATTTCTCCCCCCGGCCTATATGGTCCCGGTTCGAGCTGGTCTTGCCATCTATAATGGCGGAGAGCAAGCGGAGAGTGCCCCTAATCCCTCCAAAGGAGAGCGGGTATGCCTTGTCCCTTATTTAATAAGAGGGCTCGGATTTCCAATCCATCCATTTCTTCGGGGGCTACTGGAATTCTATGGCCTCCAGCTGCACAATCTTACGCCCGCCTCTGTATTGCATATCGCGGGCTTCATAGCCCTCTACGAGCTGTTCTTGGGTGTTGAGGCTCATTTCGGGCTGTGGAAAGAGCTATTCTCAGAAGGGGTCAATATATCAAGTGGGCGGAGCCGAAGTATGGCGCATCACCGGGACCGGATATCTATTCGGAACCCCGAAGAAGGCGTCTGAGGACTGGCCTTCCGAATGGTTTTACATAGAGGACGTCCCGCTGCCGGATCCTGTTCGGATCGGCCTCCCTAAGTTCGATAGTGCTCCACTAAAGAAGTGCCTAAGTTGGCATCCACGGAGCCCTCAGAGGGAAAGTGACAAGGACGTTGGTTACCTGATGGGCCGGATAAGATTGTTAGCTCATTCCGGACTGACATGATCGGGGTCATGGCCGCATGCATCATGCGAGGGGTGCAGCCGCTACAGTATAGAGGCCACCCCATGTGGGACTTCAACGGGGAGGACGACGCCACCCGCTACGGCCGTAAGGGGCCGGATTCTGCTGCGGCTCTAACAAAGACCTTGTCCGCTTTGTACAAGGGAGAAGAGGAGGATTTTCTCTGCGTCGACCCAAAGGGTGGATTTTCTATGTACAATCCCCCAAGCTGGGTAAGTGGTCACATTTACCTGCCCATCCGTTTTATATTCCCATTGTTAAATATTCAGTCTAACGACTTCAACGCAGGAACTGCGCTAGGCTGTTAAAGAAATAAACAGCCCTCCTCCACAACCCGAGGACCCAGGACGGTCCCTCGATCCGGCCTCTCAAGAGGATTCAGACTTATCTGTGGAGCTGATTGATGGAGTGTTCCATCACTTGAGCAAGGACAACGCCTTGGTGGCCATTACGGCCGATTACCCAGGGCTAATCCCGGCCTCCCAGGTAACTGAGATCGAAGTCTCAGTACCCCGAATAGGGGTCCGCCCTCTCGCATTTTCAGTTTCCTGATTACAACTGAACTTTGTAGGGGATGTTCTTGAGACTGGAGGCCGAACCTGTGGCGACAAGCCAACAAGGGGCCGCAGGGCCCCGTGGGCAGAAAAGAGGTGCAGTCCGGACCGAGGCGTCAGCGCAAAGGTATGGCGCGCCCCCTTATCCCAGGTGTTATACCTTCAAGGCATATTAACACTCGTGCTCTCTTCAGGACAAAGAGACCTCGCCGGACTATATCCGGAGAGGCTGCCAATCGCGCCTCCACCAGCCAGGCTCCAAAGCCTGGTCCGGAGGCGGAGGCGAACACAAGGCGCGCACCGGACGCTCCTCCGACGGAGGATGTGGACAGGTTGTCTGCCACCAACTCTGAGGTGGAGAGTGCCATGAACCACAGGCGTCGCCGGACAATTCTTCGCGATGCTTGTTTCTCCCGACAGGCATTAGATGCCTTCAATTCGGGAGATGCGTACCTCCGTGCCACTCAAAATGGTCTAGCCAGAGCCACGAAGCAATATGTAAAAGACATACGGGTAAGAAAATTTTGGTAATTATATATATACCAGTAGCCCCCGAGACTTGAAACAGTTAGAATAACTAATTTAAGGATCATTTGATATGCAGGTTCTTACAGAAAAGAATTCCCTATTGTCCATGGAGCTGGAAGAGTGCAAAGCCCAACTTGAGGCCATACTAGCCGCGGCAGGGGAGCCCAAGGAGACCCCCTCTGGTAATGTACACTTTGAAAGATAAGTATTTTGTGAAGCACGACATGGGTGAGAATCTGACAAATGAAATTGCAGATGGCGCCGGATTGAATCCGGAAAGGCAACACCTCCTACGCCAGCTGAAGGCTGGTGAGAAGGTGCTGACAAAGGTGAGGCGGGAGAAGAACGATCTCCAAGATGCCAACACCAAGCTAGGCGTCGAACTGAAAGATGTTTGTGCCCAGCTGTCAGACTCCGTTAAGGAGAATCAGCGGCTTCGGCGCGGCATATTTAGTAAGTGCTTGAATGAACCTTTGAAAAAAAGTTCGGCGGGGAAGTCGACTAACAGAATAATGTTTGTAGGTGTGCTAACAGGTCGTCCTGCAGAGGAGATGCCCGATTCTACGGGTGACCTTCTTCCCGAGCTCTCGCAACTGCTCGAGCGAGTTCGGCAGGCAATGCAAGGCGTCGCCCAGGCCCTGTGGCCATCCATCTCCATGCCCGAAGGTCATGGAGAGCTTGCGGAGAAGCTAAAGGGAGTATGGCGGCGCTTCCGATTGTGGAAGATATCGGCCTGCCGTCAAGGCGCTTGGGAGGCCTGGGCCATGGAGAAGACGTGGTACACAAAGGCTGACCCCAACCACATGGCCGAGGTCGGTCATGTGGGGCCCGACGGGAAGGAGATCCCTGTAAGCTTAGTATACGGCCAAGTAGAATTGGCCGCAAAGTATTCCCAGCAGGACTGTAAATTAGACAGCCTGTTAGATGGTATTGAATAGGAATACAATCAGTCAGAATGACTATGTAATTTAATTGACATTTATAATGCCTTCTAGCCGGATTGTAGATCGTTTGTCATGGCCGACCTTTTCGCTTCAGCCTCGGGACCTGACGGTCCGGAGTGTGTCTGAATTCTCATGCGGCTATAAAAGAGCCGGGGAATGCGTGGAAACCAGGCGTAGGGGTCATTAGTGCGTGAACAGACAAGTGCCCGACTAGTTATGTTATATTACATGGTTAGTAAGAAACATCTTCCAGGGAGAATAGTTCCATTAGGGGTTCCTTTCCCTGGGAGGCATGCCCTAAAGTGCATGCCCATTCTGCGAGAAAGACGCGGGAAAAAGCATCTGGGGCACATAAATAAATAAGTGAAAATATCATCTTTTAGGTCACCGACCGAATATTCCCTTAAGAACGCTAGCTTTCGGCTTCACCCAGTCTGAGGTACACATCCGGCTGATCTGGCAGTAGCAATCGCAGAGGTGCTCCCTTTACCGCCTAGCCGAATAATCGGGAACGTAGGGGTAAGCACAGGAGCCAGGCAACCCAGCTTGGCCAAAACTTAAGTCATATCGATGCATATAATGGTGAAATAAAAGGTACATGCGGAAGTGTAACACATGTGTTGGGCATGAAGCCCGTATAAATAAGCTTCTGGTAAAAGAAGCCCCCAGGTTTAATGAGTGCGAATAGCACATCATTTGATGAGCCTTTAAAGGCTATAAAAGAAAGGAAGGGGTGAAGGAGAGAAATGTAAGACAGACAGTATATATAAAAAATGGACAGAAGAAGGAGACGAACACAGAGTCCGGTGCTAGGCATAGAATCTTCGGAGACGGGCTGCGTTCCATGGGTTCGGCTCAAGTTGGTTATCCGATGCATCTCGCAGGCGGTACGCTCCACCAGTCAGGACTTGGTCAATTATGAAGGGACCTTCCCACTTGGGCTTGAGTTTGTCCTTTTTCTTGTCCGGCAGGCATAGAACTAATTCGCCAACATTGTAATTTTTGGCACGTACTTCTTTGCTTTGGTATCTTCGAGCCTGCTGTTGATAGAATGCGGAACGGACTTTTGCCACATCGCGCTCCTCCTCCAATGCATCCAAACTGTCCTGCCGATCGAGCTCGGCTTCTCTTTCTTCGTACATGCGCACTCGAGGTGAGTCATGAATTATGTCGCAAGGCAAAACTGCCTCTGCGCCGTACACCATAAAGGATGGTGTGTACCCGGTGGTGCGATTCGGCGTGGTCCGCAGCCCCCAGAGTACGGAGTCAAGCTCCTCTACCCAGTGCATGTTAGATTCCTTGAGGGACCGCACTAATCTAGGTTTGATGCCGCTCATGATAAGACCATTTGCACATTCGACGTGGCCGGTAGTTTGTGGGTGATAGACGGAAGCATAACCGAGCTTGATGCCCATGTTTTTGCACCAGAGTTTTACCTCGTCGGCCGTAAAGTTCGTGTCGTTATCAGTGATGATGCTGTGAGGGACGCCATAACCGTGTACAACCCCGTATATAAAGTCTATCACCGGTCTGGATTCGGCCGTCTTAACAGGCTTGGCTTATATCCATTTGGTGAACTTATCCA
This sequence comes from Triticum aestivum, assembly GCF_018294505.1. Taxonomy (NCBI): domain Eukaryota; kingdom Viridiplantae; phylum Streptophyta; class Magnoliopsida; order Poales; family Poaceae; genus Triticum; species Triticum aestivum. The sequence goes on from NC_057797.1 coordinate 148,834,056, forward strand.
CCATGACCAGTAAGTATTTTTGCTTGTGGGTTCCGCCTTTAAGGGGTCCAACCATGTCAAGCCCCCAGACCGCGAAGGGCCAAGTAATGGGGATAGTTTGGAGGGCGGTGGGTGGCATATGGCTTTGGTTTGCAAAGAGCTGGCAACCGGTGCATCATTGGACTAAGTCCTAGGCGTTTGCCCGGGCCGTCAGCCAATAAAAGCCTGTACGGAAGGCCTTGCTTACAAGGGACCGAGCTGCAGTGTGATGACCGCCGAGTTCGGCATGAATTTCAGCCAGGAGGTTCCACCCTTCCTCTTCGGAGATGCACCTTTGAAGGACTCCGGTAGTGCTTTTCTTATAAAGCTCTCCCTTGTGGACACTGTACGCTTTGGATTGCCGCACTATACAGCGTGCCTCATTTTGGTCCTCGGGGAGTTCCTGCCTAGTAAGGTAGGCGAGGAATGGTTCTGTCCACAGGGCGATGACGGCCATTATTACGTGGGCTGAAGGTGTTATTTCATTGGTAGAGCCTCCGATTATGTCAGAATGTTCGGTGTCGGGCAGTGCGGTTGGGTCCGGGCTGTTATTATTCGGCTCCCCTTCCCATACTACGGATGGCTTGAACAACCTTTCCAAGAAGATATTGGGGGGACTACATCGCGTTTTGCGCCGATGCGTGCCAGGACATCTGCCGCCTGATTATTTTCCCGATCTATATGGTGAAATTCAAGCCCTTCGAACCGAGCTGACATTTTTAGGACGGCATTGCGGTAAGCTGCCATTTTTGGATCCTTGGCATCTAAGTCTCCATTTATTTGGGATATTGCGAGGTTCGAGTCCCCGCGCACCTCTAGGCGTTGAATGCCCATGGATACTGCCATCCGGAGACCATGTAAAAGGTCCTCATATTCGGCTACATTGTTGGAGTCTTTGTACATAATCTGGAGTATGTATTGAACTGTGTCTCCTGTGGGGGACGTCAAAATGATGCCAGCCCCTAGTCCGGCCAACATCTTGGAGCCGTCGAAATGCATGATCCAATTTGAGTATGTGTCGTCCTCTTTAGGGAGTTTGGCCTCCGTCCATTCTGCGACGAAGTCGGCCAAAACTTGCGACTTGATGGCTCACCATGGCTTATAAGTTATGTCGAGCGGGAGGAGCTCAATGGCCCATTTTGCAATCCGGCCTGTTGCGTCACGGTTGTTTATAATATCGTTAAGTGGTACTTCCGAGGCTACTGTTATTGAACACTCTTGAAAGTAGTGTCGTAGCTTCCGGGATGCCATGAATACCGCGTAAGCAATCTTTTGATAATGCGGGTACCGTGATTTGCACGGAGTGAGGACAGTGGACACATAATAGACCGGCTTTTGAAAGGGGAATTTGTGTCCGTCCGTTTCTCGTTCGACGACGAGCACTGCGCTTACCACCTGATGTGTTGCTGCAATGTACAATAGCATTGGTTCGCCAATGTTTGGCGCGGCCAGGACTGGGTTTGTTCCTAATATGGCTTTTATTTCGTCGAGTCCGGCCATGGCTGCATCCGTCCATTCAAATTGTTCGGTGCGCCGAAGGAGGCGGTAAAGGGGTAGGGCCTTTTCTCCCAAGCGGGAGATAAAGCGGCTTAGAGCCGCCACGCATCCGGTTAACTTTTGTATTTGTTTGAGGCCCTTTGGGATATCCAATTGTGACAGAGCTCAGATCTTGGCTGGATTTGCTTCAATTCCTCTACCGGATACAATGAAGCCCAAGAGCTTTCCGGCTGGGACGCTGAAAACGCATTTTTCCGGGTTGAGCTTGATGTCGTATGTTCGGAGGTTATCAAATGTGAGCCTCAAGTCGTCTACTAGAGATTCGACATGTCTTGTTTTGACGACCACATCATCTACATATGCCTCCACCGTTTTGCCGATCTGGTTTGCCAGACATATCTGAATCATGCGCTGATATGTTGCGCCGGCGTTTTTGAGCCCGAAGGGCATTGTGTTGAAGCAGAATGGGTCGTATGGTGTGATAAATGCCATTGCGGCTTGGTCTGATTCTTCCGTCTTGATTTGATGGTAGCCGGAATATGCGCCGAGGAAACACAACGAATCGTGTCCTGCGGTAGCGTCGACAATTTGATCGATGCGGGGGAGGGGGAAGGGATCCTTTGGGCAAGCCTTGTTAAGGTCTTTAAAATCAACGCACAGGCGCTAGGATTTGTCCTTCTTTGGTACCATCACCAGGTTTGCTAGCCAGTGCGTATGTTTTATATCTCTGATGAATCCGGCCTCCAATAGCTTTGCTAGCTCCTCTCCCATGGTCTGTCTCTTAGGTTCGGAAAAACGCCGAAGAGCTTGCTTGACAGGTTTGAATTCTTTTAGGATATTTAAGCTGTGCTCGGCCAGCCTGTGTGGGATTCTTGGCATGTCTGAAGGGTGCTAGGCAAAAATGTCCCAGTTCTCTCGTAGGAACTCTCGCAGTGCGGCATCTACATCAGGGTTTAACTGTGCCCCGATGGAAGCTGTTTTATTGGGGTCCGTTGGATGGACCTGGAATTTGACTATTTCGTCCGCCGGTTTAAAGGAGGTGGACTTGGATCTTTTGTCGAGTACCACATCGTCTCTATTCACCATGGAGCGCAGCACAGTTAGTTCCTCAGCCGCTAGGGCTTCGGATAGTGCCTCGAGGGCCAGTGCGGTTGTCTTGTTTTTGGCGCGGAGTGCTATGTCCGGATCACTAGCGAGAGTGATGATCCCGTTGGGCCCGGGCATCTTGAGCTTCATGTACCCGTAATGGGGTATTGCTTGGAAGATTGTAAACGCTTCCCGCCCTAGCAGAGCGTGATAACCGCTGCTGAACGGAGCCACATGGAACGTGACCTCTTCGGACCTGTAATTATCTGGCGTGCCGAACACCACATCTAGTGTGATTTTTCCTGTACAGCGCGCTTCCCGACTAGGGATTATTCCTCTAAAGGTTGTGCTGCTTCGCTCAATGCGGTTCCAGTCTATTTCCATTTGTTGAAGGGTTTCCTCATAAATGAGGTTTAATCCGCTGCCGTTGTCCATGAGTACCTTGGTAAGACGAAAGTCGTCCACTATTGGACTGAGGACCAATGTGGCTGGTACTCGGGCTGTTCGGAATTTAGGTTCACCACTGGCATTAAAGGTAATAGCCGTGTCACTCCATGGGTTTATTGTTGCCACTTGGTAGATTTCGGCAAGGCTGCGGAGTGTCCTTTTTCGCATGTTATTTGATGCGAAAGTCTCGAAGACTGTAGATACCGTATTGGTGTCTCTGGGGTGGCTTTCTGTGGCCTCCGGAATTAGGAGATCTTCGCCAATTTTGGCCACCTGCCGGAGTATCCAACATGCTCTAAGGCTGTGAGTTGGTGTGGCGTCCTCTGTATTGTGAATTTTATAGGGTCCATTAAGCCATCCTTCCAATACGGTTCCGTGCCCTGTAGAGGGTTTTTGCTTTTTCGTGTTTGACCCGGGTGTCTGGCGATGATGCACCCTTTTATTTCGGACTGGGTTTGTATTCAGGGCCGGATTGTCCCAAAATTTTATTTCGGTTTTCCAGGCGCTTTCCATCGCACAGTACTTTTGTACTATGGACGCCAAGTCAATGAAGCGTGTAATATCACGGCGACTTATGGCATTGAGGATTCCCTTGTCCATGCAATTATTGCAGAAGAATGAAATTGCATCTTCCTCGCGGCAGTCCTTTATCCTGTTCATAACCAAGAGGAATCTGGCCCAGTAATGATGTACTGTTTCTTCGGGCTCTTGCCTAATTTGGGATAGATCGCTTATGTTCGGGTGGGTGGGTGGAATTAAATCCGAAGCCTCACCCCATCTGAGGCTCAGAGACCGAGGAATTTCCAAACTCGAAAATTTGGATTCCTGGATGTTGTCCAATGAATCCAGTCTGTCGCATGACTCTAAGTTCAGGTCTTGAGTGATATCCTCCCCTCCGCGGGTATCCGGCTTGGAGGGATCGGGAATCTGGACGTAGCTAGTCCTTAAGATAGATGAGGGGTCGCCGCACTATCCCTCTACCACGGCAACATGATGGGTGACTTGGGGAGAGTTAATCTCTCTCAGATCGGGCTTAGGCCCAATCTGGTCGTAATCCGTAGTGACTCCCAGGGCGGCGATGCGATCCAAGAGCTCGTTTATGGAGGAGAGCTCCATTAGATCTAACTGCTCGGCGAGTTCCGAGCTGACATGAAGATTGTTTTCGATGGCTCGAGAGGTCATCGTCAGCGCAGAAGCCGAACAGGAGGTCATAAGAAAAACAACTTAGCCGGAGGGTTTGGCCGACAGCCAAAGCTCCCTTAGCAACTGTGCCATCTTTAAAGACGGGGCGAGGCATCCTTCCTGATGGCGACGACACAGAGGAACTCTCAATGAAAGCATCAATGTCGGTGTCAAAACCGGCGGATCTCGGGTAGGGGGTCCCGAACTGTGCGTCTAGGCCGGATGGTAACAGGAGGAAAGGGACACGAAGTTTTACCCAGGTTTGGGCCCTCTTAATGGAGGTAAAACCCTATGTCCTGCTTGACTAATATTGATGATATGGGTAGTACAAGAGTAGATCTACCACGAGATCGGAGAGGCTAAACCCTAGAAGCTAGCCTATGGTATGATTGTTGTTCTGTATGTTGTCCTACGGACTAAAACCCTCCGGTTTATATAGACATCGGAGAGGGTTAGGGTTACACAAAGTCGGTTACAATGGTAGGAGATCTATATATCCGTATCGCCAAGCTTGCCTTCCACGCCAAGGAAAGTCCCTTCCGAACACGGGACGAAGTCTTCAATCTTGTATCTTCATAGTCCAGGAGTCCGGCTGAAGGTATAGTCCGGCTATCCGGACACCCCCTAATCCAGGACTCCCTCACCCAGCTTTCCCGCATTAAGCTGGACGGACGAAGCAACCATCATTTCACTCTAGGGCGCGAGAGCATAAAGAAAAGAGAAAACAATGATGCGTGTGGCAGCTACCTAGGGCACCCTAGGGTAGGGGTCTCCACTACAGATCCTTTTTTTAAAAGCGCCTCCACTACAAATCGGCTTCTCCCTCGTCCTCTTGAAGGAAACCGATAATGAGTGCGACGGTAGGGTTTGTAGGAGTACTACAGTGTGCGGGGCCACGTCGTAGTAAACGGGTTCGAGTCGACGCCTTAAATATGTGTGGGCCACTTGGTTTTATGGGAACGAGGCAGCATTTTGGGTTCGGGGACTAGTGGAGATATAGTACGTACAAAAAATTGTGGACGTAGGTTCGACCGAAAGGCAATGATACATGGGCCCTGCATTTTGATATACCCGGGGCCGCGTGAAATTTGCTACTCTACTCAAAACTAGTAAGGTACACATGTATTGAACGCATGAGATTTCAAAACCAAATTATGAATAAATACACACTATAGCATGTAAAGCTTTGAGTCATATATGCATGATGTAGATGTTCGTTTAGTTCTTATAGTTCATCTCATTCAATATCAATTAGTTTTATAAAAATGTTAAGATTCATGGGGTTGTGCATTATAAATCATAAAGTAAAAAACAAATAATGGCTATTCATTTAGAAAAAATAATCAATTATGATACAGAAGATTCTAGAATAAAGGAGAAGTGCTTGTGTTTTGAGCTTTGTGCATTATGCTTAAGTTCAACCATGGAGTCTTCTAAATTGTACATGTGGCAGATCTGGTGGAATGTTGATGATATCCAATGGCCAGTAGTGCTCGGATTTGCCTATCACTGCACTGTAGGGTTAGCTTCATCCAGCGACCATCTTTCAAAGTTATTGGCACACTATATAGTTCTTGTGCCATAGTTGCATGTTTTGGAAAAGAGCTACTAGTGGGTTGTACTATCTATTTAGGAATAGAAGATGTATACATGGAAGTTGTAGGGAAAGAGATGACATGGAGCATCTCAATTCCTATGAGTAGGGATTGGAAAAGAGATGTCATTTGGTTCACATCATAGGAACTTTTCTATTGAATCTAGAGATGACATGTATCTCAATTCCTATGAGGAGGGATTAGAAAAGAGATGTAATTTGGTTCATATCATAGGAACTTTTCTATTGAATATATTCTAATGTTTATTTTCCTTTGAAATTAAGGGAGTATAGGAATCCATTCATATGAACCAAGTGGCTCTAAAGCTATAGAAATGATATCATGTTTATTTCCTTTGAAATGTGGAGTATATGAATCTATTCCTATGAACCAATTGGCTCTAAAGGAAAAAATCCTATAAAAATCATATCATATAGAGTTCCTATGATAATCCTCGACACTAAAGGATGCTTGAAATTGCTGCAGGTGATATGATGGTCTTTCTTTGTAGACTCCTCACCCATCTTTATAGTTACCTCTCGAAGATGAATGAAATGATATATACATGGTATTCTACATGTGCAATTTGGTACACGAAAACTCGGTAAAAGTTTGCGAGGTTCGAATTTTCAATAAAGCTATATGCACTGCATTTCGGAACGGAGGGATCATACGGCAGTTGCTAACACTCACGTGGAAGATTTGTGTGTAGGAGGAGTGGCTGTTCTGTTAAATGACATGGCAAAACTGACATTGTCGGATGCCGATCTAATGGTTCTTACAGCATTCGTCAGGAAAAGGCTTGTGGCGAACGTTTGTCGGATAATGATTTACGGACACATGAATTGCATTGATACGTGCCCCCCCTCTCTCTCACACACGCACCCTCATGAGTCACGACTCTCCTGAGTCCTCTCGCAGACTCGCATGTCGTACCCATCGTCTATCTGCAGGTAGACGTCACGCACATATGTGCTCTTCACACCCTACCCTCAGAACTTCTAAAAAACAAAACACGGCGCGCACATTTTATTTTAGCTCACACGTCACACACTTATACTATTACTCTTGCGGTGAACGTTCTTTGGGCATAGTATATTGTACTCTCACGAAGAGAAGCGGTGCACGCACGCACTAGTTCTCTAACACCCACTCGCGAGTACACGTAGGAGCGCATTTTTTTGAAGCTGGTACAACAAAATCACTCCACTATATATAAAAGCAGGAGCCTTAGCGCTTACTTTACTAGGGTTCCTCTTGTTCACTCTCTCATGCTCTCCAGATCTAAGCAACACATAGGTGGACACACTCTCTCTCAGCTCGCGGCTGGTCACAAATCCAGTCGGACAACCTCGACCGGGGCAGGGGTGTAGGTGCATCGTTCACGCTGTCGTCGGCGGCGAGGGAGGAGACCAACAGCTGCCCGCGCGTCCCGATCGGTGGCCGTGCCGTTCTCTGCGAGAGAGCGCCGGCTCGGGAGGGCCTCCGACCCCTTCTTCCTCCCCGTGGTATTGTGGCCAAGATGCGGCCTCCTGACGTCGTCTTTGCCACATGCCGACGAGCCTCAGGTATATATACCTTTGAAACCTGCCTTGCTCTACTGCCCCAGCTCCGTTCGTGTGGATCCTTTTCTACTTCCGTCCACTGTTCCAAAGCCACCTAGACTTACACTATTATTAGAAGTAAAGCTAGTTCATACAGTTGACTCAAAGCGTTGGTTCAAACAGGGAAGAAAGTGGGAAAGTTGTAGCATGAATCTAGGACTTAGTTCTAAGAGGAAACGGGGGAAAGTAGTAATATTTGTCACTATTTAAATAACCGTATTTCGTATTTGCGCAAACAGGGATGTTTGTCTCCATATCGTTTCGGGATGTCTGTCTCCGTATCGTTTCTATCCGTGCAATCAAAAGCACACACCTCAGTTTTAGTACAACTGCGCAAAATGAGATGGCTATCCCTCGTTGCCGTTGTCTAACCTCCCGTCCTCAAGGTATCCCTACATTGGTAGTAACTAAGGTAGAATGACCAACGCAATCTAAAAGAAGCTGATTCGTATGTTTTACTTCCTGATTGTAGTGCAGGGACGAGTGATAACAACTGCATCCTAGTCCAGAATGCACTTTCTACCAGTTCATCCATGGACCGAGGACTAGCTGGCACGGCTACACGACGGTTTTTTGGACAGGTGCGCGAACAAGAGGCATTGTGGTCTGCTTATTTCTGCAAATAGCGGTGCTTAAATTTAGTGGAATGGACAAGCATTTCAGCTGGTCAGTACAGTGCATGGTTCAGTTCAGTATTCCAGCTGAGGCCACAATTATAATTGGTTATTCTGGAATGAGAGAACCTAACCCTGGATGGTGGCAACAAGAAAAAACCAGAGTGAACTCCAGGAAATTTAAGCCTGCCGGGAGGCCCTTTGCTCAGAGAAGCCTTGCTTGTTTTTTCTTGATTTGTAAACCTTCTCACAACTTTGTCTTTTGCTGTGAACTAATATATGTTTGTTATGTTCTATGAATCATTGAGATGTATAAAATTGCTTAACTTATGCTTTTCAAGTTTTTTATGAAGACGAGTTTAATGTGAGTGTTCCACATGAGCGCTGGACTAGCGTGTGAACGTTTGGAATTTATTGCATTGTGTCCTCAATTAACTGCATGAACCACTGTAACAAGATAGATAGTTTCTTATATGTCAGACAGCAGATTGTTGATTGTTAGCTGGTCGATAGCCCAGTGTTGAAGCGAGCTGAGCTAATGTGCCGTGTTTTGCACAACTGCTTACAAGTGGGGTAGCACCAACAGTGTTTACAAGTACTTATGTATACGTCGGCGCACGGTTCTCAAACGAGTGCTCTATTTCATCAAAACACACACTGCTTGTATGATAAACCGTGACAACTTATGTCTTACCATGCCATATTCATGAAAAAACTAGTGAGGACGCATCTGTTTAGGCAACAATTACAATGGTTCTCACATGATTCATGGGCACACAAAAGTAGCAGCAGTTCCCATAGACGGATTCAAATCGAGTACTAGCCCCAGAGGGGTCAATAACAGGCAAGGTTCGGATAATTAGACACAATCCAAACTACTATTAAACACTAGCTGGGGCAACTATTTCATGCCTCGATCTAATTTTGGCTGGACACAAGACGGACCTTGCCATGAACATCATTGAGGATGTCCCGTAGCAGCTCAATCCTGTGAACCTTCATGAAGACAACCTTGTGGCCTTGCCACTTATAAACTTGTTTGTGGAGGCATGCCACGTCATCTTCCCGCGTAAGCTTGACAAGAACAGTATGCCTCACAAACGAAAGAGTACCTTTGAACTTCTTGTGCTTCAGTGCACCCTGGACAACACGCCTGATAACAGTGAGGCTAGAATACAACTCTTCATTGGTATAACCGCAAATGGCTTCCAGGATCCAACAGCCTAAGAACTCTGTTTTCCCAGTGCGTATATTCAGGTCGTCCGCCTCATAGCGAGTGACATGTACAACCACACAATCCTTGTCTGCATCAGAGCTCTAATTGAAACAGAAAAAAATCTGAATTACTTTTCAGTATAGGAAACACAAGTTATTTAAACCACTATGTATAGCATGGCATCGAAGCTAATAAAATTTTGCATTATTAATCACCACATACTTCCTTTTCTAAAAAAATCACCACATACTTAGATGAAAAACCACAATCGAGATCGGCAAAGAAGGAAATCACCTTGGGCAGCTCAGCGGGGGAGGGGACACATCCTCGAAGGGGGAAAACTGCTCCTGCAGTGCCATGGGGGCTGTAACCTCAAACGGGGCATTGACCATCTCAGTAGTGGCCGTGAGCATATCTGGGGTGGGCTCGGTGGTTGCCTCCATTTTCTTGGAGCTCTCTGACTCGTGGGGATCAGCCTCTCGCGTCTGCTCCAATATCGGCAGATCTTTGCCTGGTTCTCCTTGGTCCATCATGAAACTTATGAATACTAGGAGACCACTGAAAGGAAAACACAATCACAATTACAATGAAACAAAAAAGAGAGTGAGGATCGGTTACTACTTTGCAAAAGTTCTTTTTTTTCTCTGAACGAAAATATACCAACATCATGGATCTTCTTACCTTCCCTTCGTTTGGAGAGAAGAACAGTGATAGATGCGAGTGTTGCCTTTCTTGAAGACGGTGAGGGAGAAGGGGATTCGGCGAAGAGTGAAATGATCGTTGCTTCGTCCGTCAAACTTAGACTGCGGGGAGGTGGGGTTTTGTGATACAACGGCTCGTTACAGCTGCGCTACGACCGGGGTGACACTCCGCCTGCATACTGCCTTCTAATTTGGTGGATGGCATTTGGGCCCGTGCGCTGCATGGCCCGCATGTCGGTGAACAAAAGTATAACGTCATTCAGTAGAGGGAGACGTTTCAATGACCTAGGAGGAGCCAGAAGCGGTAGAGTGTCTCCACTGTACTAGTAGTAATTGTTTCTTTGGGCCCAAGACAAAACAGCCCTTCCACACTAGTAAATAGTAAAATCAATTCAAAAGCCCATATATTTACTGAATTGATGGATGGGTATGTCGAAGAGCAAAAAAGGAGTTTCAGGTGGGCAAAAGAGCTTCTGAACATGTCGGGCTTCTATTTACAACATATTGTGGTCATAATCCAGTAAATTTTATGACCCAGGATGTTCATTCTATGGACCTGACCGATCCATTTGATTGTGACTGCCGAAAACAGTGCTGGAGTTAGATGTTGTTGCCCTTTTCAATCTGGTTTTTTTTGTAAACCTGATGAACAATTAACCCTCATGCTTATGTATAGTTTGTAAGCTGGAGTTAGATGTTCCTGCCCTTTCCAACTCGGCTGTGACTGTCATATTTTCTTTGAAACAAGGCAAATGGCTTGCCATTCGTTTAATTTAGAGTGAAATATTGTAACAAATCCCAACCAAGGGAAATAACATCACTCTCGCCGGCTGCTTGAGCTCACTGTGCATTACAGAAGCCAAGTGATTAGCCCTCACCAGCACCCACAAACTCATTTCGAACTAGCACATCAAATGGGTTGTAAATTTTCATAGGAAAGGTTGCATGACCGTGACAGATTTGGATTCTGACATTTGGGACCCGCGAGGAAATAGCCTATCCAAGGTGGTGTCGACTTACTAGCCAGTCAACAAATGATTCTGCCTACCAGCCGTTGGATTGACATCCAACATCTGTCGTGTATCTTCTATCTCTTGTCTTCTTCTTCCTCTAGCCGCCCAAACCAAACCACCCCGTCGGCTCCGCCTGCTCCCGCCTCCCATGGCTGGTTGCGCCTCCGCCGCCCTACCGTACGTACCCTCCAACGTTGGCCAGTCCCTCCCTCTATTCCCCCACATGTCATGTTATTCTCCGGCGACATCAGCCCCAACAAGCACCCGCGCCCAAACCAGTCAACCCTCGTACTCCCCTCCGCCTGCGACTAGACCGGGGCATCTTCAACGGCTCATGTTCGTTCCGTCCGAGGCCTCGCCATCGTCCTCCGCCTTGTGGCCTTGGTTCGCTCGCCGTGCGCGGTGCGCCGCCCTCTTGCCTTGTCAACATCGTCAGCAACCGAGAGGAACAAGGAGATGAATGTACGTGGAGAGGATGACAGTAGGGACCCACCAGCGTCATGGTAGTACGCAAGCAAGTGCCTCTATAGTACAAGCCCAAAAATATGGTTCCTCCTAATGGTTGGACATCTGGGGCTCACGCCATTGTCAACGTAGTCAATAAACGAGAGAATTACACTACGAGCGGCCGACACCAGGGACCCAGCAAGTCGCGTAGTTTTTTTCGAGGAACAAGCAGTTATTATTTATACTAGTTTTAGCGACGAATCAGGGTAACAACGGGGCTGTGCGGGGGCTGTGGCCCGTCTAGCCAGGGTATTATTTATGTTTACCACATCATGAGCCCAGTTGTGTTTTTTTCTTGCTGAAAATGGCTAGCCCAGTTCTAATTTTTTTAAGAAATACCCAAACAAGGCCTACTTGCTTTATCGGCCCTGCTGGGCTGCAAATCTTTCAAGACGAGGAAAGTTTCATTCGGTTTGCCCAGAAATGGGTTGTATATTTTTAAAACACATCAAACCGGAAATTAGTTTCAATTTTTTTCATTACAAGATCTTAAATTCCATTGATTTTTATGCATGGACAATTATTTAGATTTTATATTTATATAAATTATTTTTCAAAATAGTTTGAATGTGAATCTATATTTCTGGATTAAAAATAGTTGACCGCACCGACATATGCAAAATTTCGTATACTTTTTAACCGTGGCCACAATATGGTGTGTAATGCTAACAAAAAGAAGATGGGCTGCAAAAAAATTCTTAAGAATTAGCAAATGGGTTGTACATTATTAGAAATAATGGCAGATGGGTTGTATGTTGTTTTCCACAGATTTGAGGCTGACTTGTGCGCCTACTACAGGTTGACGCGTATGCTTTCATAAAAAAAGGTTGACGCACACGCAACGCACTGTCAACTTAGTCAACACATGAGAGCAGTGACTGTTGGATGTCCATCCAACGGCTGTCGTGCTTCTTCAATCTCTGCTCTTCATGCTCCAGCCGCTCAAACAAGCGCCGGTGGGACTGCCTGCTCCCTCCTCCCACGGCCGGCTATGCTGCCGTGCAGGCCTCATAGCCCCACCGTACTCCCATCGCTGGCCTAGCCATCCATCTACTCACCCACACATGCTGTTATTCTCCAGCGACGACAGACGAACCAGTAAACTCTCGTACTCCTCCGCGTGGGAAACAATTGCCGAGTATTCCCTGGCTCTGTGTCGTTCCCTTCCTAGGCCTCGCCATCGTCCACCGCCCTGGTGCTCTCGGCGTGGCCTAGTCAACGTGGTCAATGAATGACGTCCATCGGAAGTGGACTGTACGTGGAGAGGCTGATAGCTGGGTCCACGGCTGCACGCAAGGAAATGCCTCCTTATTACGTGCAAAATAATGATTCCTCCACCTGACAGCTAGGACCCACAGGAAGGGCCTCTGTATTTCACGAAAAAAATGTTCCCCCCGCTGACAGGTCGGACCCACCAGCTATATCTTTGCAGGCAAGGAAGTGCCTCCTTATTACGCCCAAAAAAATGAATACCCTCCTGCTAGCTGGGACCCACCATATTGTTGGGCTGACTTGTGGGCCTACTAAGTTGACGGGGACGGAGGGCTTTGTCAACTTAGTCAATACTCTAGTGACCGTATGATGTCCATCCAACGGCCATAGTTCTTCTTCAACCTCTAGTCTTCTTGCTCCAACCGCCCAAAGCAGCGTTGGTCGTGCCGCCTGCTCCTTCCTCCCATGGCCGGCTGTGCTACCGCGGAGGCCTCACCGCCCCCATACTACTCCCACCACTGGCCAGGCCATCCCTCCAGTCACCCACACCCCCTGTTATTCTACAGCAACGGCAGCCTCACACCGCAGCCGAACCGGTGAACGGTTGTACTCCTCTCCACGTGGGCATCCACTGCCGCGTCTTGCCCGGCCCCGTGTCGTCCCCTTCCTAGGCCTCGCCGTCGTCCACCACCGTGGTGCTCTCGGCACGGCGTGGTCAATGTGGTCAACGACCGACTTCCATCGGAAGAGTACTGTATGTGGAGAGGCTGACAGCTGGGTCCACGACAGCCACAAGGAAGTGCCTCCTTATTACACGGAAAATAATTATTCCTCCACCTGACAGCGGGGACCCACCGGACGGGCCACCAGTATTTTGCGAAAAAAATCATTTCCCCCTGACTGCTGGGACACACCGGACAGGCCACCGTATTTCGTGAAAAAAACGTCCCCCCCGCTGTCAGCTCGGACCCACCGGAAGTGCCTCCTTATTACGCACAAAAAATGAATACTCCTCCGGCTAGCTGGGACTCACCTTGGTGGGAGGCTGACTTGTGGGCCCACTAAGTTGACGGGGATGAAGGGCTTTGTCAACTTAGTCAATATGAATGATTCTAGCTCCAGTGACCATACGATGTCCATCCAACGGCCATAGTGCTTCTTCAACTTCTGGTCTTCTTGCTCCAGCCGCCCAAAGCAGCGCCGGTCGTGCCGCATGCTCCTGCCTCCCTGGCCGGCTGTGCTGCCGCAGAGGCCTCACCGCCCCCTACTATTCCCGCCGCTGGCCAGGCCCTGCGGCGACGGCAGCCTCACACCGCAGCCGAACCAGTGAACCCTCGTACTCCTCTCCGCGCAGACTTCCACTATCGCGTCTTCCCCGGCTCCGTGTCGTCCCCTTCCTAGGCCTCGCCGTCGTACACCACCGTGGTGCTCTCCGCGCGGCGTGGTCAACATGGTCAAGGAACGACTTCCATCGGAAGAGTACTGTACGTGGAGAGGCTGACAGCTGGGTCCACGGCCGCAGCCCAGTTTTTTGTGATTTGCCAAGTAAGTTGCTTTGTCAGGCCAGTTGGGCTCCAAATCTTTCAAGACGAGGAGAGCTTTCATTCGGCTGGCCGAGAAAATGGCCCATCAGTAATGAGAAATGGGATGTACATTTTTAAAACACATCAAACCGGCAATTAGTTTCAAATATCTTTTTTTCATTTCAAGATTTTAAATTACATTAATTTTTATGCGTGGAGAATTTGTTGGATTTTATATTGATATACATATATTTTTAAAATCAGTTTGAATGTGAGTCGAAATTTTGGGATTAAAAACATTTCGGACCGCACCGAAATATGCAAAATTTCGTATAATTTTTTAACCATGGCCACAATATGGGCTGTAATGCTAACAAAAAGAATATGGGCTCCAAAAAAACCTTAAGAATTAGCAAATGGGCTGTAAATTATTAGAAATAATGGCCAATGGGATGTATGTTGTTTTCCACAGATTTGAGGCTTTCCTAAAAAAAAGGTTGACGCACAAGCACTGACTGTTGGATGTCCATCCAACGGCCGTCGTGCTTCCTCAATCTCTGCAATTCCTGCTCCAGCCGCTCAAACAAGCGTCGACGGGACTGCCTGCTCCCTCCTCCCCGCGGCCGGTTGTGCTGCCGCGCAGGCCTCACCGCCCCATCGTACTCCCATCGTTGGCCTAGCCATCCCTCTACTCACCCACACCTGCTGTTATTCTCCGGCTACGGCAGACGAACCAGTAAACCCTCGTACAGTCGTACTCTCCTCCGCATGGGAAACAACTAGCGAGTCTTCCCTGCCTCCGTGTTGTCCCCTTCCTAGGCCTCGCCGTCATCCACCACCGTGGTGCTCTCGGCGCGGCATGGTCAATGTGGTCAACGATCGACTTACATCGGACGAGTACTGTGCGTGGAGACGCTGACAGCTAGGTCCACGGCCGCAGCAAGGAAGTGCCTCCTTATTACACGCAAAATAATTATTCCTCCACCTGACAGCAGGCACCCACCGGACGGGCCACCGTATTTCATGAAAAAAACGTTTCCCCCCTGATTGCTGGGACCCACCAGCTATACCTTCGCACGCAAGGAAGTATGTCCGGGCAAAAAAACAAAACGATTCGCCCCCCTGACTGCTGGGACCCACCAGCTACATCTTCGCATGCAAGGAAGTGCCTGACAGTCGGGACCCACCTAGTCGAAGCGTACGTAGCGTTGTCATTCTGGTCGTGAACATGTACGTACATATATACTGGTGGATGCAGAGGCGCGCACGTGTCGTAGTAGAGGCGCGCACGTAGCATGTACACGTACGTACAACGGCCAGGGTGCAAGAAAGAAAATACGGCCACGTATGTGTACATACGGGCGGGGTCTCGAACGCCTACTCGCGCATACGTACGGCGAGGGCTCGTTGACATGGCTAGGTCGGAACGGAGAAATAGTGTCATCGTCGTGTTCATGGGAAGGCAACGGAATGCGTCGTGTTCATCGGGAGGCAACAGAACGCGTGGGAGCCAACTGCCTGGGTTGGAATGGAATGCGTGGTTGTGTTCATCGGGAGGGCTTGGACGGAATAGGTGATGGAAACGAGGCCTGGCGTACGCAGAACGGAGGAAACGGCCTTGTGTTCGACCGGCCACGTTCGAAATAGGATCCTGTTCATCGGGAGGGGTCTGGTGTACCGCAAAACAGAGGAAACAGACCTCCTACGGTCGAAATGGGGGTCCTGTTGATCGGGAGGGGTGTGGCGTACCGCAAAACGGAGGAAACAGACCTCCTATGGTCGAAACGGGGGTCCTGTTGATCGGGAGGGGTGTGGTGTACCGCAAAACGGGACTCCACGGGATATTGTTCATCTCCACCGTCGACCTCCTCCAGCCTCCACGAGCTCATGTTCATCCAGCCTCCACCGTGCGCTACTCCACCGGCTACTGTTCAACCACCCCTCCACCGTCTACTGTTCATCCAGCCCTCCACACCAC
>NC_057797.1:148850459-148856436 GCF_018294505.1 Triticum aestivum
CTCACTGTTCATCCAATTGATCGGCTTCAGTTAGCAGCAGTAGCGAAGGAATCGCTCGATCGGGTTCAGTTAACAGCCATCGATCGATCGCTCGGGTTCAGTAACGCGTAGCCTGCAGTGCAATCGCTCGGGTTCAGTTAGAGCCCAACGCATCGCTCGGGTTCAGTTAGAGCAAACGCCTCGCACACACACGCGTACGTGTATGAGAGAAACACGCATCGCTTGGCCCCCGGCCTCCCACCGTAACCGAGAACTCCCCGAAATTTTCCTCGCCCTCGCTTCTACCACGGTTTTTTCCGTCATGGACGGCCCAAAGAATGTCATGCAGCTGCGTCTCCGACCCGCCCAGGACAAAAAGCCCATTTTTTGTCATGATTTTTTGTCATAGAAGTAGGAGCCCACCACATCTATGATGATACCGCGTTTTGTCACAATTATCGTCATAGAAGTGTCATATGTATGACAGAAAAAAATTTCGTTTGGCCCAAAATGTCACGGATGTGTCTTTTTTTTTGTAGTGCAAGAGGCTGAGCTCTGGCTCGCGGGCCAGCTCCCGTGTACATCACCTCACATGGTCCTTGGTGCGTTATTCTCGCATGAGATACTCGCGGGCGGATGAGCCAGGGCACGCGACCCAGTGCATCGCCACCACAGGAGCCGCGCGCCGGTTGTCTTTCTTCAGGATTACCGCATGAGAAGACTAGGCCCAGCGTTTGTGCTTGGGTCCATCCCTACAGCGTCGATAAACCCAATGACTGAGTTCTGTCTGGCGGCCGGCCCCATTCACGTCAGCTCCTGGGGTCGTTGGTGTCTGGCCTTCTCATGTGATCACCTCAGGAGGTTCATTCGGCGCAGGTTTCCTAACCATCTCGCAGGGCCACTGAGGGAGTCCTGGATTAAGGGGTCTCCGGGCAGCCGAATTATATCCTTTGGCCGGACTGTTGGACTATGAAGATACAAGATTGAGGACTTCGTCTCGTGTCCGGATGGGACTCTACTTGGCGTGGAAGGCAAGCTAGGCAATACGGATATGGATATATCCTCCTTTGTAACCGACCTTGTGTAACCCTAACCCTCTCCGATGTCTATATAAACCGGAGGGTTTTAGTCCGTAGGACAACAATAACTACAACATACAATCATACCATAGGCTAGCTTCTAGGGTTTAGCCTCTCCGATCTCGTGGTAGATCTACTCTTGTATTACCCATATCATCAATATTAATCAAGCATGACGTAGGGTTTTACCTCCATCAAGAGGGCCCGAACCTGGGTAAATAATTTGTGTCCACTGCCTCCTGTTACCATCCGCCTTAGACGCACAGTTCGGGACCCCCTTATGCTTCACAGATGAAGTAATGGATCATCAAATCCCAGAAGGTTTCTAACCTGTAAATATTGAATCATACGACAGCACAACAGATCCTGCAGTATGGATCGAGGATTTCCTCCTCCACATCCACATGGCTCGCGGTGATGACTTACACGCCATCGAATACCTCCCACTAAAGCTCAAGGGACCAGCGCGACATTGGCTTAACAGCTTGCCAGCATAGTCCATCAGCTATTGGGAAGATCTAGAAGCCGCATTCCTCGACAACTTTTAGGGCACTTATGTGCGGCCACCAGATGCCGATGACTTGTGCCACATAATTCAGCAGTCGGCAGAATCGGCCAGGCAATTCTGGACTCGGTTCCTAACAAAGAAAAATCAAATTGTCGACTGTACGGATGCAGAGGCCCTAGCGGCTTTCAAACACAACATCCGCGATGAATGGCTAGCCCGGCACCTTGGACAGGAAAAGCCGAAATCTATGGCAGCCCTCATGACACTCATGACCCGCTTTTGTGCAGGAGAAGACAGCTGGCTGGCTCGCAGTAATAATATATCAAAGAACCATGGTACTTCGGATACCAAGGACGGCAATAGCAGGTCACGTCGCAACAAACATAAGTGCCGCATTAATAGCGATAATACCGAGGATACGGCAGTCAATGCCGGATTCAAAGGCTCTAAACCCGGTCAGCAGAAAAAGGCATTCAAACAAAGTACGCCGATTCCGTCCAGCTTGGACCGTATACTCGATCGCTCGTGTCAAATACACGGCACCCCAGAAAAGCCAGCCAATCACACCAACAGGGATTCTTGGGTGTTCAAGCAGGCCGGCAAGTTAATTGCCGAAAACAAGGACAAGGGGCCACATAGCGATGACAAGGAGGAGCCCCGGCAGCCACACACCGGAGGATAGAAGAGGTTACCCCCACAAGTGCGGACGGTAAACATGATATACGCAACCCACATCCCCAAAAGGGAGCGAAAGCGTGCGCTCAGGGACGTATATGCGTTGGAGCCAGTCGCCCCAAAGTTCAACCCATGGTCCTCCTATCCGATCACTTTCGATCGCAGGGACCATCCCACTAGTATTCGTCAGGGCGGATTCGCCACACTGGTTCTGGACCCAATCGTTGACGGATTTCACCTCACTCGAGTCCTTATGGATGGCGGCAGCAGCCTGCACCTGCCTTATCAGGACACAGTGCGCAAAATGGGTATAGACCCCTCAAGGATCAAACCCACAAAAACGACCTTTAAGGGCGTCATTCCAGGCGTAGAGGCCCATTGCACAGGCTCAATTACACTGGAAGTGGTCTTCAGATCCCCGGATAACTTCCAAAGCGAATAATTAATCTTTGATATAGTCCCATTCCGCAGTGGTTATCATGCACTGCTTGGGCGAACCGCATTTGCGAGATTCAATGCAGTGCCGCATTATGCATACCTCAAGCTCAAGCTGCCAGGACCTCGTGGGGTTATTACAGTCAATGGAAACACAGAGCGCTCTCTCCGAACAGAGGAGCACACCGCGGCCCTCGCAGCAGAAGCGCAAAGCAGCCTCTCAAGGCAATCCACCAGTTCGGCGTTTCAAGATCCGGACACGTTCAAGCGCGCCCGGAGCAATTGGCAACTAGACCGCCTGGCGCGGTCTGAGCTCGCATAGCAATGCGGGCCCCACCCCAGTCTCAGCCAAATGGCGAAACTCGTGCCACGCGTACATAATTACGCATTAAAAATACCATGGGCACAGGTCGGGAGGGGGGCACACTGCGGCACGCCCCAAGACGTGGCTTAAACCACACTAGGGGCACCCCATTTGGTTATTTTTCTCTTTTTCAGGACCTTAATCTCTGGAAACCCTGTTCGGCAGCACTATTGCCGAACACATGATGCAGCAACCAAGGAGGCAGAAAGCTACGTCACACCACGGATTTCCCAGGTGGATCACAATAACGAGCGAAATATTTGATTTAATACTATTCCTCAGCTTGCCCTTGGAAGGGACATAGTCCCACTCTTTGCTTATCACACTATCTGTATCATTCTACTTTAACGCACCTTTTTGAAGAAACAATGCATAACATCACGACTATTATTGCATTCTTGTTATATATATGTCTTCATTAACGACGCCTTGCAACCGTACACTTTGGTACGGCCAATACATCAGGGGCTTACGTACCCCACAATATGGTGTGAAAAGTCTGAACACTTTCACAATTGCGGCACCCCGAACTTATTGCATTATATGCATCAGCTCCGAATCATGTCTTTGGTCAAATGTTGGGTTTGCCCGGCTCCTATGTTTTGGTACCTTACGTTCCGCTCTATCGGCTAAGGTAGCGCTAGGAGAACTACTGCGATTGTGCCCCGGTTTTGCCGGGCTTAGCACCTCAGTAGAGAAAGCTAAAACTGACTGCCATGATGAAGCGAGAGACTGGTCGCTGTTCAGCGAGGTTTTCGAGTCCCTAAAGACTTATGCCGCTTAGGGTGAGGGGTCGGCCCTGTCCGGCTTAAAGGCGTGTATCGTGCCCCGAATTCGGCCTTTCAAATACCTGGGGCTTCGCCGAAATTTAAAATTATAGAATTCTATGGGTAAGTGAGAGTGATAAAGCATTATTAGTCCAGTTGCCTTGTTTGTTGTGCTGAGCACCTCCCTCGAAGGACCCAAACATGGGAACAAGAGTGCTCAGGTTTATCTCGAACACCCCAGCACTCGCGGCATGGGGGCAGAAGCCGAGGACTAGCCATCTCTTAGATTGGATAAACGGCCAAACAGAAGGTAATATTTTAAATTCACACAAGCATTGCATAGCGCATATGAAACAAGTTTTCATCATAGAGGATCACACGAGCAAGTTTACTCAAATATTACATCCTTTGAACATTCGTCCGCCACAAGACGGGCACCTTTCAGGACACCCTCATAATAAATTTCGGGGGTGCGATGCTCTTTGCCCTGCGGCAACCCTTCCTTGATCAGCTTCACGGCGTCTAGCTTGGCCCACTGCACCTTCACATGGGCGAAAGCCCGGTGTGCACCTTCGATGCAGACGGACCGCTTGACGACCTGTAGCCGTGGGCAGGCATCCACAAGCCGCCTCACCAGGCCGAAGTAGCTGTTCGGAAGGGCGTCGCCAGGCCATAGCCGGACTATAAAGCCCTTCATGACCTGTTCGGTCGCCTTGTGGAGCCCGACCAGCTACTTTAGCTGGTCGCTCAGAGGCATCGGGTGTTCGATCCCAGTATACTGAGACCAGAACAGCTTCTCCGTTGAGCTTCCCTCCTCGGCCTGGTAAAACTGTGCGGCATCCAACACGCTGCGGGGCAAATCTGCGAATGCTCCTGGAGAGCTCCGAATTCGGGTAAGTAATCGGTAAATTACTTGTACATGCTTGCTCTACATACAGAATGCCTTACCCGCCACTATCTTCTTCATTGCATCGATCTCCTGGAGGGCCTTTTGGGCTTCGACCTTGGCACTTTTCACGCTCTCGAGGGCCACGGCAAGCTCAGACTCTCGCGTCTTCGAGTCAAGCTCCAACGCCTCGCGCTTCGTCACGAGAGCCTGGAGCTCTTACTGCACCTCGCCCACCCAAGCCTCTTGCTTTTCTCGCTCGGTGCGCTCCTTGGCCGCTTTATCTTCGGCCTTGGTTAGCGCTTGCTTCAGGGTTGCCACCTCGGTCGTGGCCCCTGGCAGATATACGATGATCCTATCATTTTGCAACCACGTCTTTTTTTATATATACATATCTATAGACAGGGTATTACTTACCCTTGTTCTCCTCAAGCTGCCTCTTGGCAAGACCGAGCTCTTTCTTGGACCCCTCGAGGTCCTGCTTCAGTACGGCAACCTCCGCAGTCAGTGCGGCGGACGCCAGCAGCGAGGCCTGCATACGCATATTGACATACTTATATTAGACTCTGCGATATTATTTGATCCTCTGTTCGGCTTTTCTTTGTGAACACCGAACAAAGCATCAGGGGCTACTGTCTATGCGGTAATATGTTTCCTATATTTTTACCTGAAAGCCTATTAGAAGGCTGGCACAGGCTTCAGTCAATCCGCTCTTGGCGGACTGAACCTTCTGGACCACCGCACTCATAATAGTACGGTGCTCCTCGTCGATGGAAGCGCTGCGAAGCGCTTCCAGCAAATTGTCCAGCGCCTTTGGATGGACAGAGGTCACCGGCACAGGCGTCTTGCCCCTCTTGGAAGGAGGTCGCCTGCCCGAGCCCGGAACCACTGGAGGTTCCAGTGCGGTGTTCGGCTGAGGGCCGAACTCGGAGCTCTCAGGGGCCTTGTCCCCTCGGCTCCCGGAGTCCGAGAGGCCGCCTTGAGGCGCCTCTGGGACTGTCTCCCCTCGACCCGGTGCCTCCTGAGACAGCACCTCGGCATCGTCCGCAGGATGAGGGGAGGTGGCGGTTGGGACGGGATCGCTATCCATGTCCGACGAGCCCAGGGAGCCGTCCGATGATACATCGATACTGGCTCGTGGCGGCCTGCATAATCATGTTCGGCGTTAGGGAAAGTAGTGCGACAAAGGAATGCTACGAGTTACTCTGGTATCCGAATACTTACAATCTCCCCAGGGGCTTGGCCCTGGGCAGCCACTCATCTTCGCCGTCGGCGGCAGTGGTA